>NC_077238.1:50394756-50698506 GCF_947179165.1 Solanum dulcamara | reverse complement strand
TCGTAGACCCGAATCGTAGAATCCAACATTTTTCAGCCTAGTTCCATGACTGAAATGACGACCCGTAGATGTTTTTATGAGCGTAATGATGACCCATAGGCGATAAATTTCAAGATTTTAAGGAGGGTAAATTGGTCTTTTCCCATCCTTTTTAGACTAAAACTCTAACATTTTAGGACTTGATTAAGTCCCTTATCAGTACCTAGTATGAATAATACTCTTATTAACTCTTAGACTATTTGAGAGCAAGGATGTCAGAAGAGGAAAAAGACTAGGGTTCAAGTTTATCAAGCGAGGTCTTCGAGTTCTTGATTGTTCTTCATTTCAGGTATGTAAGGCTAAACTAAACATGGATTTTGTTCCTCCATGTGCCCATGATTTTGATTGATTGATTATGTACGGATTGAGTCTCCATGATTGCATTTCTTGAGAAATTCTTGTCTTAAAATATACATGTTTTACTGATTATTGATGAAATAATGATTATTTTACGAATTAATTCCTTGAACACATAATTTGAACTATTTGTTTACTTAAACCCTGGTAGTATGTTAATTTATTATTAAATTATATACATCTTAAGATTGAGTCTAGAGCCTTGATTGGTGAACGTACGATTATGATTGGAATATAAATGTGATGATAGTATTAATAGTAACAAAAAATTGATAGTCTCGAATGTTGTCATAAATGATTGTCCAAAACCTCTCTTAACTAAATGATTGAGAATGATTGGGAAATTAAATGGTTGAAAGGATTGATTTGATAGAACAAATGAGCTGGAAAGAGTCTGACTTACTGATTTGGTTGATTTGGATTGATTGTCATATGAGCTTGAGTCTTGAGAGGATTATCAAGCACCGAATTTAATAAGAGTAAGTAATAACACAAATCCAATTACTACATCGTCAAACATAGGAGAGGATTGAACCGTTAAAGTCTAATATTTCCCAAATTATTGTCCTGACATGATAGGACTTGATTGGTTATTGATCTATGATTATTGATTCGTTCTTACCCTGGTAAGGTAAGGACGGACGTGGTAACAACATCTGCTTATTGTACTATCACTGGCTCATAAGTGATGATTGTCGAATAAGAAAAACTTCCATATAGGTTTTGATAGTACTCTAATTTGAATTAGATTGGATTAGATTGGGAATGGATTGTATTGTATTGGGTATGATTAGTCTTTGTCTAAATCTTATTCTTGTTTAGACTTAGGACATCTTGATTGAATTGTTCACTCTTCTGATTTAAGATTCTGAGTTGATTTGATTCTACCTTGATATATGTTTTATTATATTATTTTACATACTCATACATTTCACGTACTGATGTCCATTTGGGCCTGCATCATTTTATGATGCAAAGACAGGTACTAGAGATCATCAACTGGCGAATCGTTGAGGATCTATCCGTATTCAGCTATTTGGTGAGTCCTCCTTGCTTCCGGAGGATACCCATTTCTCATTCTAGCTCGAGTTTAGTTTTCTTCATTTGATTTAAGGTAGCCATGAACATGTCATTGGAATCACCTAGATTGTTGATAGAGGTTTCATAGACTAGAGTGCTAATGATGTTGATTCATTTTGTTTTGACTAGTTTTATTTTTTCTAGTTGTTGATTGGATAAATGGTTGGCCTTTGACCTTATTTATGAATAGTAATTGTAATGACTTGAGTCTTCCGCTGATAAAATGTGATTGAATGAATGTGTGATAGGACTAAGTGGTTCTCTAGAGGACCAGCAATAGTCTTCGAGTGCCAGCCACGTCTAGAGTACTCTCCTGAGGCGTGACAGTGTATTACTGAAATTACCTTGGGATGATACAGTTTCGGGTAAGTACTTCAATTTGGATCTATTTTTGTAGGGAGGTAAAATCAAATCCAACTTGCTCTCAATTACTTATTAACTCAAGTTATTTCAACCCAATCCATTAAAAATTGAGTTGATATGTAATCCAAATTGACTTGATAGAAATCTTGTCAAAATATTTTTTAAATTTTTTTGATATGTTATATATGACCATAATAAAGGAAAAAATATTTTATTAGGTAGAAAAATATTGTAAAAGAACAAATAGACAATTAAAACTTAATAAAAAATAGGTTGGGTTAGGTCTTGACCCATTCTATAACCCATTGTCCAATCCATTTTGACCCAAACAATTTTTAGTTGGGTTGAGTCTTGACCCATTTATTATCTTGACCAATTTATTATCTTGAACAGTTTATTATCTTGACCCATTATCATCCGTGCAAATTTAACCCAAACCCGCTCCATTTCCACCTTAAAACTTTTTGTCTTTTTACATATATATGGGCTAAAAAAGTGGATATTTGTGTTACACCCCACACTCTTGAGCTCGGAATGTCTCTTAAGCTTCTTAGAAGTTATCATGTGAGCCGAATAATCTATAACACTATCAAACAACTCTAAGGAAGGGAGAATGTGATACCCCGTAGTAGGGAAGGTTGGAAGTAGGATTGTAAGAATCCGGAAGGAGTTGGAGGCCAAGAAATGAGTCGTAGGACTCGACTTAACTACGTAAGCTACCAACTTCGAAGTTGGACATACTTGAGCTACTTGAGTATATACCAAGCTTGCGTAGCAGGAATTACACAGGTTTTTAAGGTAAGGAGAGATTACGAACCCATGAGGGAGAGAAGAGGATAATATATGGCAGCAAGAAGAGAGTGCCACATGGCAGCAGGAGGAAGTGCCACGTGGAAGCAGCTGAAGCAATGAGGTAACCCACCTGCCTGCTTGGGGGGTGGACCTCACTGCCACGTGGCAGCATATGAGTGGCCGCATGAGTTGAGGTCACGCCCTAGGGAGCTACCACATGTCACCCCTAGGGGACTGCCACATGTCACTCTCCAAAGAAGCATATATATACATGTAAGGATGACTATTCTCTCATTTTCACTTCAGCTTAAACTTAGAAGTTGAGAGAATGAGGAACAAAATAGAGGAGCTACGGCAACACCTAGAGGAAGGTAAGCCTCCAATTGTTTTCAGTGAATTAATTATCTAAAGTGTTCCTCGATCACATGGAGGTGTATATAGGTACCTTATGATGACTAAGGAGTCATTTCTTCAGCTTACACTTGGAAGAATTGGATAGAAACTTAAGAGAAAGAAGAGAGGAGAGCTATGGCCTAGGGGCTACCAAGGTAAGCCTCTGAGCTTCACTCCATAAATTAATTATCTAAGACATCCTACGATGAATTGAGGGTGTTAATAATGTAAATTTTCTGTTTGGAGCAGCATCAAGAGGGTAACAAGCAGCCACAAAATTTTAGCAGCAACTAGAGAACTTCCGAGGTAAATTTTGGCAAGCTTTGGCCAATTTCGGGTAAGGTAAGGGTTTTGCTTTTAATTTGGAGTTTATAGTGTGGTTATGGAGTGTATTACACATATTATATGTGGCTGAAAGTATAAAACTTGCACAAGGATGCTTGACATTAGAAACAAGCTAAACTAAGGCCGTCATAGTTAAATCAAAGTCGGGTAGGGTGTTGTGGTTGTTGTGTTGCGCTTACATGTGCTTTTATTGAGTGTTGCAGGGATGGAACACGTTCCAAAAGGTGTGTGGTATCCTATGGTTGCAGACACATAACTCTCCATTACGTATTATTAAAGGTTTTATGAAATAGAGATTAAAAACTCTATTTTGGTATCGTAGTTTTAAGCGAGTTGTTTGGAGTTTGTGTTGTGTAATGTGGAAGTGGTTTACTTGTATATATGCTTCTGATTGTTGTTGTTGGTTGGCTTCTAAGGTTTGGGGATTAAATTGAAAGTTCGGATAGGGTAAGTTATAGAGGAGATGTTGCCCGATTTCCGTTAACTCCTTAACTAACTAATAGACTAGTCGAGGAGTGTAAACAAGGAAGTAATTCCTATGGATAATGGGTTGTAAGTTTAGGGGATGGAAAGTCGAAAGTCACTAATCTTAGTATTACTTTTGTGCTAAATAGGTTAAAGGAGTAATGAGGCGAGTGTGGATGCGATTAACCCATAACAGGTATGTAGAGTTATTCTTCTTTTCTTTTGGCATGTCTTAGGTATAAGTTATGAATGGTTTGTATATGAAATGTGGGGATAATTTCACTCATGAAACTCCAAGTGTAGTTCATAGACTTTATTCACTTTGTGATGTTAAAACACCTGTAATAGTTGAGTTATTGCCTTTAAGGCTCTTAGATCATGATCAGTAGTATATGTGAAGCCTGTCTCTTCTTCTTTTCAGAATGTCTTAAGTATAAATGAAGTGGTATATGATATGAGGTGGAGATAGTTCCAGTTATAAGATCCGGGTATGACTCGTGACTTTTATTCACTACTTGATGTTAAAATTCTTAAAGTAGTTAAACTACTACCCTCGAGTCTCCTATCTAATGAATAATAATTGAATGCATCGGCTCCTATTCCTAAGATCTCTGCGACGACAAACATCTCTAATTCTGTAAGCTGATTAACCTTGTCTCGATAGATGTCTACGATTCCTGAAACTCTAGTTGATATGATCCTTAACGATATTTAGAAGGTACTTAAGACGATTACTACTCTGGTTTTCAAGTGACAGTTCACTTGACTATTTCATTGAGTCTCAAATGCTGACTTAATTGCATATGGTTTTTCACTACTCTACTCATGCACACTGTAACCCATCTTCCTCCAAGTCCCATAAGGGGGCCGAAAATGCGGTCGTGCCTAGCTTTACTATTCATTCACCGAGTCTCGGGCCGGCTATATATATATATGTATGAAGTATACGAGGATGAAATGTCGTATACGATGAAGTGAAGCATATGATGACGCCATATGTGATGATGCTCGTCACCGCGTCCCGGGCCGGATATATATATGATGATATGATAGAAAATATGGATCAGGCCGTACGTTTCTTGGCATTGTTTTAAAATATGGATCGGGCCGTACGTTCTTTGGCATTGTTTTAAAATATGGATTGGGCCGTACATTCCCCGGCATTGTTTTAAAATATGGATCAGGCCATACCTTTCTCGCCATTGTTTTAAAATATGGATCGGATCGTACGTTCCTCGACATTATTTTAAATTATGGATCAGGCCGAACGTTCTTTGGTATATTTTACTATGTGATAATGGCATCGAGTCCCATAGTAGGTCGGATGTGGTACGACATGTACACCATTATTTCATCGAGATCCTCACTAAAAGGCTAGATATGATAGATAGGCATACATATGAAAACATAGTGATGTACTTGTAATGTATGAAATAATGTCGTATACGATGGTATGATGCCATATACAATGATATGGTAACACCGAGTCCCACAGCGGGCTGGGAGTGATATGTGAGGATAATATACATGCCCTCTTTTCATAAGATGTAGGTATAGAGAATTGTTAACTGTCATATTGGTTTTCTGCCTCCCTATTTCAGTTGTTGTTTCAGTTATGATTTGTTATGCTTTATATATTGAGTATATATGTTGTACTGACCCCCGTTCTTCGGGAGGCTGCGTTTTCTGCCCGCAGATATAGATGTTCATTTTGGAGATCCGCCAGCTTAGGATTTCCGCTCAGCTATGTTGGAAGTGCTCCACTGTTCTGGAGCCTAACTGGTGATGCTGGTCATTCGATGTATATATTCGTTTATTTAGGGGTACGATGGGGGCCCTGTCCCTCCATATGATACAGTTAATACTCTTAGAGGTCTGTAGACATGTGTATGTGGATTGTTTGTAAGTTTGATTCAGTTGTGCTCATATGACGTATTGCAAATGTTTTTGTGTTATGGCAGCCTTGTCGGCTTGCATGCCTTTTCATGTTATGATACAGGTGAAAGAGGCTACATGTATATGAAAAAGTTTTTGACCCATTGGGGTTTTTGTGTATAGTATCGCATCACACACAGTTCAACTTGACTATAGCCAATAGATACGTATACGAGAGTCCAGGTCAGATTCCAGTCGCGACCTACAGGGTTGAATGGTGACAATTTGTGCTCCCTGTGACAGGCCCGATCTGGGACCAGCAAGGCCTAAAGAATTGTGGACCGCTCAACCCATTCACAGCTGATACTTCCAGTTGCAAGACACATATTCTTTCTCATTTGTACCAAAAACAACACCCAGGTCCTTTTCTTAAATCCAAAAACCTACAGCTTTCTTCATATTTATCTATTTATTTATTAAAAATTAAATATTTAACTCTAATGGCCTGTTTGAAAAGCCACCATGTAATTGAGTTTTGGTATAATTGGTTGTAATTACACTTTTGACATATTTGGTAGACTAAGTAATTACTTGATAAGAGAGGAATTGAGTTTAATTGAATGGGAGTAATTACACTTTTCAATTCCTAAGGGAGGGTAATGAATTAGTGTAATTACACCATATAATTACATGAAACTTATTAAAATACTTCTTTTATTTATATTTATATTTTTCATTTTAATTTACTTTTTATTTCTATTATTTATAAAATACTTTTATTATTCTAATATTTTCTAAAAATGTATTTTTTATTATTTATATTTTATTTCTTTCTCATTCTCAACCTTTACATTTTTCATGTGATTTCATGTAATTTTTTATTTAATTAATTTATTTATTATTATTTTTTTATTTGCATAATTTTGTTAGTATTCTAATTTTTAAATTAAAGTAGAATTCATTATTAAATAAGGTTATAGACTTACATTTTTCTTTTGTTTTAAATCATATTTATGTATGTTGTGTTAAAATTTGATATAAGAGTATTATGTTAAATTTTTTGTTTTGAATTTAGAATTTATGTCATATTTTCAGTTTCATTTATTTTAGTAATATTGACTTGATATTTCATATTGTAAATCATTTATTTTTAGTTAAACTTGATAGATTATTTTTTTGTCAAATGTTTTAATAATTTTATGACATTATATTTATAATATTAGCATTTTTGTCAAACATACATTTAATGATGTTAATAAAAAATTTATACTTTTAATTTTTATGATTAAATTAATTAAAATATACTAATTTAAAAAAATATAAATAAATTTATTTTTATAATATGAGTTAAGAACATATATTAATTAATTAGTATATATATTAAATATTAAATTCAATATCATTTGTAAAGGTCCTTATTTATCTAATATAATTTTTAAATTTTAAATGATTAACTTTTATTTTTAAAATTTAATATAACCTTTGATTATACTTGTGTAACTAAACAATACACTTATAATTACAATATAATTATATTCTGACAAATAAATAAATCATTATAATTACTAAATTATGTAATTACTAGATTGATAATTAATATCCTACTAATTACACCAATTTCAATTAGTTTTCCAAACCGACCCTAATATTTTTCCCCCCTAAAAGTAAGCTTCAGAAGCAGAAACTCGGGGATTTTAATTAAAGGAGACTTTTGAGTTATCTATTTGAGGATATAGGTCACAAGTTTTAAAAATTGGGTAAAAGAGACTATAGTATAATTAGGTATTAATGGGCTATGCTAATTTAAAAAAGAATATTTTTATACACTCCAAAGTTTTGCTATTTACAAATAGGTCCAACATATAAGAGGGTTGTAAAAAATACCTAAACAACTTAGGATTGTTTAAATATCTTCTGGTTGTTTGAACTAAACAACTTTTGGTTGTTTAAACAACTTCTGATTGTTTAAACAACTTCTGGTTGTTTGAACTAAACAACTTAGGGTTGTTTAAATATCTTCTGATTGTTTGAACTAAACAACTTTTGGTTGTTTAAATAATTTTTGGTTGTTTAAACAACTTCTGTTGTTTGAACTAAACAATTTAGGGTTGTTTAAATATCTTCTAGTTGTTTGAACTAAACAACTTTTGGTTGTTTAAATATCTTTTTGGTTGCTTGAACAACTCATGTTTATATAAACATTTACAACATATCCTCTCTTCTGTTCTCTTCTCTTTTCATCAATTTTTTAATATAATTTTCACAATCAAATCGAAGTGAAGAAAAAAATGTGAATGACAACATCCGAAGAAAAAGAAGATGAAAACACAAAAAGTCTTAAAAAAAGGGAAAAACGGAGAAGTAAAAAAGTAAAGAAGTTAAGGAAGAAAAAGATGAAAGAAAAAGAAACAAGAACGTTTAAAAAAATGAAGAAAAGAGAAGAGAAGGGAGGAGGGAAATGAAGAACAGAAATTTTAAAAAATAGAATAAAGAAAAGAGAAGAGAAAAGGGAAATAGAAAACATAAGTTTAAAAAAGTGGAGTAAATGAATACAAATTAAGATTTTATTAAAATTTTTTGATTTTTTAATTTTACCCTAAACTTTTAAATATTCTAATTCAATCTCATCTCTTCATAATTAACATTTAATTAAATATTTATAATAAAAAAAATTAAAAAAAAATACAAATTCCCTATCCTCCATTTCACTGCCAAAGTTTCCTTTTACCTTAATTTTCCCAGAAACTCACAAAATTAGGGTTGATCGATCAAGCGACTCTGCCTTGTCCTCCAAGTTCTCAATTGTAATTAATCACCTCACCTCACCTCACCTCACCTCCGCACTCTACCATTCTCAGATTGCAAATAGAAATCAATGGTTTCCTCTATTTCATGATCGATTCTGAGAAATTCCATGGCTCTCCCTCTCGGCAAGCTTACTATCCTCGTTGGTGCTGGTTCGTACTCTCTGTTTCTCCCTTGCTCCTCCAGTATCAAATATCTCTGTATTGTTGATAGTGACTATTGCTAGAATTTTAGTTGATACTTTACACTCTGGGTGAATAGGATGTGTTGTGCGTATTATGTTATCTATCGGGAACTCTGTTGTTTCTATCACAAGTTTTGAGTTGCAAATTTAGTGGTTTCCTAATCCCTAAGGGGTCGTTGGTAGCCGGTTAGGAGTTACTTTTCATATATTAAATCCTGGATAAACAATACCACTTTTGGTGACATTTTTTGTTATGTATAAAATTCAACACACCCAATACATTGTTTGTTTTTCAATTTAGAAATAACTAATATATGTATAAGTTATGAAGGAATTCATGTGTTATTTTATGCACGATAGAAGATGGAATAAGTAATACATGAATAACTAATTTGGACATAAAATAATACATAGTTGTCTCATAACTTATCCCTATATTAATAATACCATAACTTTAACCAACTACCGAACTTGAATGTCTATTTGCAACAGTAGTACTTCCATGACTATTGATTCATCAATTTTATGTTAATGCTAGAAAAGTTTGTGACCTAGAAATATCAGCTTTAAATGAAACATCTACCGCCCTTTTTGGTGCAAAACTAGAGTTGCTTTGTTGTGTTCGAGATGTGAAAACAATCTCTTTGTGAAAATGCCAAGGGGAAGAGACCTACCATATAGATCATAATATATTGACCCTTTCCCTATCCGGGGAGCAATAACCCTTTATTACTTTTTAGGTGTTCTTTCATGTCTAAGCAAAGTAGAAGAGTAGAAGGTTTTGGAAAACAAGGTATGATGTGAAAATAAGACAAGGAGAAAGCTGGAGGAGATGAAAGTGATTTTATACAACTTTTGAAGTTTACACATTGGTAGAAACAACTATTGAGTGCATTTTAAGAGTTGCAACTATTTTTTGTTCTGCATAATATTCATTGGAGGAACTAACATTTATATGTTAAAACAATAAAGTTAATAAGGTAATACCAAGGGTATTGGTGGTTTTGAATAACGTATCTCATATTTTGTGCAGGCATTGTTGGGTCAGTACTTGCTAAGGAAGGACGATTGCCAACTGTCTCTGATTTTTTCTCCGGCGCATTTAAGGTCTGGTTGTTATTCACAGTTTAGTGTTTTGAGAGCTTTCGTTGTGTTGCTTTTTAGTTTCTCTACCATGTCAATTCGAAATGAGCTAAATCTAATACATTGTGTCCTCTGACTGCAGATTGCATTGAGGCAAATTCGACAAGATAATTCAACCAGTTCAACTCCAAAGCCACGCAATGATTCCTTGCTGCAGCAGGTTTTGCAGTTTCTCTTGCTTGTTCATGTTTGGTGCATATGGTTTTACTCATCTTTGGAATTTGTGTTTGTTCTTAGTTTGCTCATTTTATTATTATGCTTGAGTTAGAAGATTAACATTTCTTGTAAAGCTAAAGTTTGCATGTCATCCTTGACAAGTGGAAATTCAGTTGGGAAGTTTCTTGATGGAATAGGTAGAAGGCGTGGATTGTAGAAGATTGATTTTCGTATCTGGGGTATGCCATATACCATATTTTTCCAGTAGGTGTACGGCTCATATGAGTCTGAGAGAGGAGATTAGGACGTCTTTTGACCAGCATAGAAAGCTTTAGCATTTTCTTTTGCTGGTTATTTTGTGGAACTAAACTTTGGATGAGATCTGGGAGAAAATTTTGATTACTAACTGAAGGATGGGAAGTAGGTTGTACACATTGGAAATATTCAAATGAATGGTGTAATGAGAAAGGAATGAATCAGCATGTGGATTATATCGTTAAACTGCCAAACAAATGTGGTAAGGAACCTTTGGCGACGGAAGCCTGCAAGTTAGCTGGATGATTGTGGAAGTTATTTTGTCGAAACAGATGTAGGCTATTAGGAAGGAAGTTGTCTCCCCAATTTAATCTTAGCCAGGATATCATTGCTTTCTCGATGAGAAGACATGATTTGTCCAAGTCTTGGGCTTATTTTTTTTCTTGATTTTTTTCTCAGCGTATTATGGTTATTGAAGATAATGATAATTGTGTTAGAAACTGTTATTTTGAACCAAGAGCTATTTTATTTAGCATTTTGAGCTAAATTGTTTCTCAATTCCAATGTCTCTCTTATAACAACTCTCCTATAACAAAAATACCACTTCATGCCTTTTACTAATGCAGTTATTTGATTAAAATGATAACTTGTATGCGTCAGCAATAGTTGTTTCTTTGCAGGATTTTACTACTAGATGGTTTTTAGTTTTCAAAGTTAAAAAGGTCCATGCCCTATTTCTTGAGGCATATGGCTTACTTGGTCAATGCCCTCTGTTCTAGTTTTGCTTTTTTCTAGGACAAGAGTGTAGGGGTGAAGGAGAAACTGGTGTGGTGGATAATTTGTTGAGCTAATGGGAAGCATCTTTTACACCATACCAAAGAGTTGAACCAAGATTTCAGGATGAACAGGGTTAAGATGTAATACTTGATTTCGACGTGAAAAATTGTCCTCTGGAAAACAAAATGTTGAATAAATTGATTTTAAATTATGAGATTTTGAAATCTTCTCACCTTGAAGTCTTAATTTTCCAGTAGACCTGAAAATGTGCCAATGGATTGATGTTCAAGTTTGAACTCATTTCTAAGCTCGTTCACTTTGTTGACACGAGTCACACTCAACTCTCAAGATAGATTTGAAGCTTGATTGTCATTGGAGCTCGACTTATATGCTACTCGAAGTCAAACTTGAATTTGTAGGTCTTGGGGGTTTGGGGTTGGCAGTTCATAGAATTTAACATTATTGGGCGCTTGGAGATTACATAACTTACATTCACTAAATCAGCCTTTTGTTGATTTCCTTCTCCTCTAAAACATCCTTGTATATTGTTCAATATGATGCTTATGCAGCTCAAAAGTAAAAGAATGTCAATGAGTGTTGCAAGTAATTATTTGTGCCTTGCATAGTTTCTTTACATTATCACTCCTTTTCTAGAAGTGTTAATGTTTGCTCCTTAACAAAAAAGAGTGGTTTAAATTGATTTCTAATATCAGCATACCTGCTGCTCTGAAAACAAAAACTATTTTTACAGAGAATGATTTTCTTTACAGGTTAATAGCTTACGGCAGGAGCTGCAACTTTTGGCTTCAAATAGATCTGTTACAATTGTGACATCAAGTGGATCAGGTTTTTGTTACTACATTGTTAGTTGTATATGGAAACAATTAAATGTTCTTCCGTCTTCTGGTGGAAACAACAGGACCTTTATGACAGGAGTGTCTTAGGACATATTTATTGTCATTTTCGTAATTTGCCAAGACAAATTGTGGTCTCATTGTCAGTTTACTACATGCCTTGCAAATTAAAATCTCCTTACCTGTAATACTCTTTCATTCTGCTTCATTTATAGCATTATTTCTTGCAGTGACCAATGATATTTTGTGATTGTATTTTACGCATATAACTTGTTTTTTTTTAAATTTTATTCAGGTTCTAGCAGATATACTATAATCATTGTTGTTGTAGTGATGGGGTATGGTTATATTTGGTGGAAGGTAACACCTTTTATTTCTTTCTGCTAGATGGAACTGTATGTCATGATTATGTTGGATGCAAAAATTATGTCTTCTAATTCATGTTCAAGTAACTGTCCTCCATTTGACGATCGACCTCACTGTCCTTATTTCAAGGAATGGAGTGATAGAGTACAGATTGTTTCCTTGTTCCTAAGAGTATATTGTTCCCAAACTATGCTTTCCAAACAAATTGTTGAATCAAAAGGCAATTGCCATAGCCTATCTTAGGTATATGATTTTAGTCAAATGTGCACCCCCCATATATATATATATATATATATATATATATATATATATATATATATATATACACACACACATATATGTATGTATATATTTTTTTGATAACCGTGGTGCTCGAGCTAGGTTGCACACATTGTCAATTCCATAGGATACCTTCTACTTCCCACCAGCAACAAGTACCGGGTAATTCTATCAACCAAGACCAGAGTAGATGGGAAGAAATCACCTAGTGTTTTGTCTATGCCGGGATTTGAACCTAAGAACGCACAGTGCTGAATCTACTTCATTGACCACTAGGCCACACCCTTGGCCACACCCTTGGGTGCAATAAATTTACATTTATATTGGTAAATGAGGTGGAGGTTGATAGTAAAATTATTTGCCTGCTAGTACGGATGCCATAGGCTTGAATGTTTTCTAACTGAGTTTCTTGCTAACAGTGCACCTTAGAATTGACTTGCATGCTTGTAGGGTTGGAAGCTTCCTGAATTAATGTTTGCGACCAGGCGGAGCTTATCTGATGCATGTGGTAGTGTGTCCAAACAGCTTGAGAGTGTATATACATCTATTTCTGTAAGTTCTTAATTCTTAATTTATTGTTCTTATCTACACTTTTCTAAAAGGACGAAGTCCCTACACAAAATGTTGGACTTTTTATTTCTTAAAAAATAGATTTCACGTGACCCTTCAGGGGGCCTAGTGGTTTGGGCTTGGGACTTCCATGTTGGAGGTCTCACGCAATGTTGTCAAAAGCAAAAAGTGCAAAAAAACTCTAAGGTCCGTTGGGGCTTTAAGCGCAAAGTGCAAACAAAGCAGGAGCTTTAATGAAAAAAGGCGCAAAGGAAGAAAAAGTACAAAATAGATATGTTTAGTCCAAGACTAATAATTTATAAGCATGAATGACAAATAGATGAACAAAGAAATTGAAAAATTACAATAAAGTGAAATGTCAATTGTTTAGTGTTGTCTCTTCAGAAGAGGTTCATTGACAAGGAAAAGTATGTCTTAGAAACTTGATGATGACACTGAAGTGCACATTAATCGAGGCAAGCGCTCAACACGTTTTGAGCCTCGCTTTAGGGCTTAAGCGCGTCTTTGATAACACTGGTCTCAAGTTCGAAACCCCTTGCCAGCGAAAGCAAGGGGCTTGCTTTTGAGCTCGTCACATCGGGTTTGCCTAGTGTGGGTTACCTCTCCAGTGTGGTTTGCGCTATTGCATAGGAGCGGGGGTTTTACCTTGTGTGCATCTAAAGGGTAGCGGCTGTGGGTTCCCCCTGTTATTAAAAAAATAGATTTCACATTGTCAATTGTAAATTGTCTTTCTAATATTTATGACTTTGAAATCAACTACTTTGTCCGTCCCAATTTATGTGATGCAATTTAATTGTGCACAAAATTTGAGAAAGAATATTTTTGACTACAAATCATGTATTAAGGGTAAAATAGAAGGTTTAAAGTTAAATTATTTCTAAATATTTAAAAATATCGTTCTTTTGGGGACAAACTAAAAAAGAAAATGTATCACATAAATTAGGGTTGAAAGAGTAAAATTAGGAAAGTGTATCACATAAATTAGGGTTAAAAGAGTAAAATTTGGTTATTAATTCTTTCCTTATTTGAATTATGTGGAATGTCCTAATATTTAGGGTTTTAATATCGATTAAGATTTTACTTTATACAAATCATTTACTTACTTGAACTATGTAATATAACCATAAATTCTCTCTCTTATCACGCCATATGCATTTATTTGAAGCAAAATTTAGCTCGGTGGGGTCGAAAGTACTTCATTTAATGCACGTGTTATTCTACATTTTAGGTGTTGTAACTACAATTACCGTTAGTTGCACCAACTAAATTCTCTATCGGAATGGATTCTTCTATAACACCAGTTCAATTCAAGTAGTAGTGTTTAACTTGTAAGCTTCTTAACATTAGAGAAATCATGGAGAAAAAGAGGAGGAAACAAGTGGGTAGCTAAAACCTTGGGAGCTGAAAGTAACATGGTAAAACTAATTTCTACACAAACTTA
Source organism: Solanum dulcamara (assembly GCF_947179165.1). Taxonomy (NCBI): domain Eukaryota; kingdom Viridiplantae; phylum Streptophyta; class Magnoliopsida; order Solanales; family Solanaceae; genus Solanum; species Solanum dulcamara. The sequence continues at coordinate 50,683,967 of NC_077238.1, read as the reverse complement.
TACAAGGGGCTTAAAAGACCAGATAATTACAAAGGTTGAATGGTGTTGCAGTCTAAATTAATTATGATATTGTACTATTTTTAGTTTTTTTTATCATTATGAAAAAGGAAAGACAATGTTGCTAGAATCTTTCAAATAAAATCTCATTAACCACTCGGTCTATTATAAGGTTTACTGTAATAATACTTTATACTTACCAATGCTTAGGATTATAATATATTGAGATCATGAAGTATAATACAATTGAGATCATATTATATTTGTACTTTGCTTTATTCAAATATTTGAAGAATCATGATAAAAGTATTTTTGTGTTACGGTCATAAAAAAAAGTATTTTGTGTTTGTTTTCAGGTTGGTCTTTTTAGAACATTACATTGTTGCTTATCAATGTTTTAGGAGCTATAGAGCCAACTTCATTCATTTCTAATTCTAATAGACCAAAAGATTCAAAATTTCAATTGTGTTATTTGACATTTTTTTGATGAATCGTGATGAATTAATTATTGTGTGACTAGTTTGTTTTCAGTGCAAGGTCACAAAAAGAAACTACAATTTCCTTAAGATAATCCCATAAAAGTCCTCAGAAATCACAATAAGGCATCTAAAGACTCTGTAGGGTAGGATTTCTCCTTATTGAGCTTAGCTAGATGAGATCGACGTTCACCAATTTCGGGAATTTACCCATTTTCTTATATTCTATAATTCAAACACATTATTGAATAATATTTATGTAATTTTTAAAAGTTGCGTTTTCATTGATATATGAAGGACACGTGCAAAGCGCATACTCAGAAACTAGTATATTTGAGCATGTGAAACTTAGAGTGCGTTGGACAATAGTTACATTCTGTAATTGCCATGTTCCATATTTGTGTAGTGAATATGTGTGCTTGGTGCAAGTCCAATGCCATTGGAAAGTTTCCAAGGGTTATTACCTTAGTTTGTATTCACAGTGGTAAATTCAGACTGTTCATTATGGCGGCTCTATGTCCACGCATCTTGAAGTTCACGATTGAGGTTGCACTTCTCTGTTTTGTGTGTTACATGTCCCTTGTTGATGAAAATAATCATCAAGCTAGGATGGTCACCTCTCAACTTCTGGGCCTGAAATGACACTTGTGAAACTGTCTTTTTACAACGGAATATTCATCAACCTAGGAATTTGACTATGACTTTTCTTTAGATAATCGTGGTGTGAGGGCCAGTTAGTGCGTACCTCAACCAATTCCATGGGGTACCTGGTACCCTTGCCAGCACATGTACCAATAACTCTATTTATCAAGGCTTGAATAGATGGGAAGAAATCATCTTGTGTTTTTGTATCCCCTGAGATTTGAAACTTGAAATTTCATGGTTCTCAACCCATTTATTGACCACTAGGAGTCTAGGACACACCCTTGGGGAGCATTCCTACAATGACTCCTTATTCTGTTGGATTTTGTAAAAAGGTTTTAGTGCTCTCAAATTGGTGATTATTGGCATGATTTTACTTCTGATATCTAGATACCTACTGTCTGCGTGCTCATTGACATATGGTACTAGGCCTAGGGAACTTACAAGTAGCAGTGTATTAAGCATGAATGACTGCATGAGCCTTGAATATTTTGACCATTAAAGAATTTTCTACAGCTGACTCATGACCCAGACCAAAAAAATAGAAAAAGAAAAATGAACTGCATGGTTCAGGTCATTCTGCTTGTGGCTATCACATAAAAGATGCCCAAGATTTGGTAACATCCGTAATTATGCAATAGGTCCAATGTACTTGTGGGGTCTATCCCCTGGTGGTAAGTGTACTGGAGAGATGTCTGTTTAGACTGTGGGTTGCTTGCCTGGTGTAATATTTGTGTTCCATGATATACTTTACCTTTTCTGCTATGTTTTAGTGTCTTTAAAATTTACTTTGTTCCTTTATGTTCCCAGTCCACTAAGCGTCATTTAACTTCACGAATTGACCGCGTGGATACTAAAATTGATGATTGTGTGGATAATACTGCTGCAACGAGAGACGAGGTGAGACCAATAATGCCTTGTACGTTTAGTTAAGTTGAAGCTTTGAGATTTCGTGTAATTGATGCAGCATCATTAAATGTATAGGTTTCTGAAATTCGAGGAAAAGTGAGAACATTTGGTGAGGATGTCCAGTCAGTTCATCTTGTTGTCCAATCACTGGTGAGAAGATCTTCTATCCATCAGCATTTCCATATCTATGTTGTTCACTTCATTATGCCGATTAAGCTTTTCTTCTTACACAGAAGGTTTTTGCTCCCACATTGCGGGTTTTCCACTTCGTTCGGTTACATTAGGGCTTTTTACAACTCTACCTTTTGTTAGCAAAAATTGATTGTCTTGTGGAACTGAATACCACCTTTTCTTATATGAACAGGAGACAAAAATTAGTAGAATTGAAGGGAGACAGGTATTTGAATTGGCTTCCTAATTTCATAATTTTTATTTAGCTTAAATTATGTCCATGTTATAGTCATTGTGGTATTATGATCTGTTGTGTAGAATGAAACGAACTATGGTGTGGGAAAGTTGGTTGCTTTTGTGAGGAGCATTGAAACTAGTAGAGCCAAGGAGCAGATTGAGGTTTGACTTGTCTTATTGTTTGATATCTTCTTTCCCTATGTTTTTCTTCTAACTATAGTGTTTTCTATGTGTAGGCACCTCCATCTAGCTCATCTAGACCTGCCCTTGAATTACCATCAGTAGCTTCCTCAGCACGGGTAAACTGTGAAACTATTTTCATATTGCTGGGTCAGTAGTTTCATTGTTTTATAGTTAGAAGGGCTTATCGTGCTGCAGACCTAGATCTCCTTCCTTCTCTTGTTTGTCTTTGTCTTTTTATGTTATTCCTCTCCCGGGGAGTTAGAAAAGTTAAATGATCTACTTATATTGCAAGACCACATTGGTTATGGCTTGGCAAAGCATATCTTCAGTCATGTGGACAGGCTGGCTATGCTGATTTTGTATAAATTGATTCGTAGTCCTGGCAAATTTTACATTATAATTGATTTCTTTGCTTTTTATATTAGGTTTTTCAGTTTTTTTGCATGCCAATCTTGTGATAACTATGCACTATCTAGTAATAACCCGCATTTTGCTTTCTTAATTTTCTTCTGCAGGCTGGGTCTTTGCCTCCAAATTTATCAGTCGAACCATCATCTCCATCTGCTTCTAGTGTATCTCCGAAGGTTAGTTAATTGGTTAGTTCTTGCAGTGATTAATTCTGCCCCATTTAAGAGTTAATTAGCTTTGTAGGAGCAGTGTGTTTACTAGCAAAATTCTAACTTAGCTTCGACTGGATACACCATGACACTGGGGCATTCCCAGAGTGTAAGTAGCTTATAGAAGTATTTCAACCTTGGTCTGAACAATCAGAATACTTCAGAAGTTAAAGTCTTCCAATAGTTTGTTGGAGCTGGATAATATGCTAGCTATAAATTGTTGGGTGTGTTAATTTGGCTTGCACCATGATGAAAGCAAAAGCGGTCTCAATATTTTTGAAACCTGCTGTTTCCAATTTTGGGTTCAGCAAAAAAGATTAGTGAAGGTGTTTGTGTCCTATACATAATAAAGCTCTTTTATCATCTTCTACTACTAATTAAAAGAACTAATCCTCCTTTAAACTTTTGCAGCGTCCTTTGCATGGTGCTGTATCTGCCTCAGGCCTCAAGGTAGTAATAACTTTCTTTTTAAGTTCTAACCTTTTAACCATGGCTGTGCAGTTCTGAAATCAGTCCCTTTTTGTTTTCGTCTCTTTAGGAGCTTGGAGGTATATCAGATGTAGTCGAAGTGTCAAGTGAAAGCAGTCCTCAGGTTTCCAATACTGTTTTCGCCTCAGAACAGAGGAGCAATGAGAACTCTGGTTTTGGTAGTGTGTATGGGCGTAAGTTTCCAGGAATTGGTGCTTCTTTTCTCACAAGAAGCCGCAGTGCTATGCAGAGTTTTAAGTGAGGTGGTCATCAATCCTTAAAATAATTGAACATTTCTATGGTATATATTCAAGGTTAGTGTTGCTAGCTGAGCATCTATCTTGGCTCAGGGAGTATTTTGCCATTTTTTGATGGCTGAATTTTGTAGAGCCAATATTACTGAGGTATTTAGGATACATGTGTAAGTTCAGGCTAGAAATTGTCTACATAGCTTTAGATAAGCTGAAGAAAAGAAAAAAAGGAAATTGGATAAGGGGATCTTCATGTCAATTTATGTCCTGTACTTCATAAAAAAAAATATCTGCTGTTTTCTGCATTTTCATTGTCTGCAGCTTGTCGTACTTAGGTCTTGCTTTCTATCTGTTGGGTTGAATTGTTGCCTGGGCCCTGTAGTACTTAGACCTGGAGCAGTTCTCTGTTTCGATGATTCCGACCAATGGATAATCCAGGAATGAGTGCCGTTGTCTGTTGGGGGCATTTATGTTACAAATGATACTCAAATATGTTGCAGCGGAGATGATGTTCTGAATCCATAATTGGTTGTCATAGGCTGCCCCGCTGCTCATGACTGGTAGAAATGTAAGCATACGCTCATGCAGGGTGAACCTTAAGCATGGATTATAGTTGATTGGTAAATTGGTAATAATTGTTCACAGAAACTCTCCTTCCTACCGTTTCATATGCAAGCTACTTTTGCCTATTATCAATAATAAATAAATAGACTACTCATTTGCTTACATTACTTCGGGCTGGGTAAGAAAGGTCTTTGGACCTTGTGTTGGTGCTTGGCATTTTCATTAATTTGAATAAGAATGTTATGTATAATTCATGCCCTTCGACATCTTACTCTTTCCTTCAGCTCTCTTTAGTGGCTCAAGCAATCTCAGCTTCTGTAGGACCACCATATAAGGAAAAAAAATTAACAGTGGTTGCTATTTGACCACAAGTCTATAGCTCTGAATCAGGAAAACTTATTTCTCTCTCTAAATGGGATCGAAGCAGCAAAGAAGCCATTCATATGAGAAGACGTGATAAAGTACTTGAAGGAAACCTAAGCAGATATTTCATCATTTAAGACTACATTGGTTTTGACCTGAATGGAACCTTAGCAGATTTTTATTTAAGCAAAACCACTAAACAGATGTTTAGTGGCAATTCAATAAAACCAATAGAAGTCATACAAAAGCAGAAAAGCAACTAAAATGCCAACCTAAGGACTACAAGTCTTCTAAAAGACATAAGTTATGAACAAGGGACAAGAGATGAACTATTGCAGATCCAAGGGCCTCTACTTGATTCCATCTCATACCCCAACAAAACTCTCGTCAGGTGGTATGGATCAAAAGTCAAATGAAAACTACTTCGGGCAATCAGAGGATGAAGTAGTGTCCCCTTTCTATATGTCACAACTTCAGTCTTCAGGCAGTTTAGCCAAGTAGAATGAGAACCTGTGTCATGATACAATGAAAATAAAGGGGATTAACTGATTGTGAGAGTAATCAAATATGAATTCCTTCCAATAAAATGAACATGTAAACCTGTTGATACCATACATTGAAAGATCTCCATAATTTGCTTACACAGTTACACTTAGTCCCAGTCCCCTAAAGAGTTGTATCAAACTAGCCAATGATTAACAAATATGAAGGATCAACCTTTTAACTTGAAACTCTCTATCTGATGAAGCTTGATCTTGTTGGATGTGTGCTGGAATCGATCAACTATAGGATGGTAGGACTGTTTTTGATAGTCCTAAGTGTTTTCTCAATGTTTAGAATGACATAAACTGTGTTCAACAAAAATAATAGAAGAACAAAGAAAATAGAAATAGTAAATGTACTAAACTAGTATCCAAGACCACATAATTCTAATTCACTATGTGTTCTTAGGGAATTTAATCTCCCCATTATATCCAAGGTTGTAGATAATTTTCTCCCATGATAAAACGGATACTTGATATTGACTTAGCGGCACCGCAAACATCAATATCTTCAGCAAACTCAAAGAGTCAGTCTTCAAACCACACTTGGACTCGATTTTTAGTTTGTAAAAAAATATCTAGAAGATGTAGAATTTTTTTAATTCAGAAAAGTGAAGTAATCCTAGATATTTATAGATAAACTTTTGGATTGAAGTGGTGCGAAAAACACCTATTCGGAGGAAAAATCTATTCAAAACAGGTTTGGTGTCTATTCGTAAGGATATGTCTGTACGGAAGGAACATGTCATTTTCGAATATTTTCTGCCAGCTTTAAATTAATTTCAGAAATTTAATTAACTAATAAATAATTTGTGAATTGATTAATTGATAAATAATTTCATGAATTAATTAATCAGTAAATAATTTCGCAAATTAATATTAGGAAAAAGGAAATTAATTAATGAGAATGATAAATAAATTTTGTCAAAAAAATTATCAATCAATCACGTCATTTTTCAAAGCCAAAGCTGATGTCGTAGCCAAGTGAGCGACGACGATGATGGTGCGTGAGGACACTCTCTACTTAGTCATTTAAGAGTTAAAGTGAGTGTGTATTAATATAATGACAACTTTTCTTCTATTCTACCAATGAGGGAGAAATAACCTTTTATTTTTCCTTCACGTAGTTCCTCCACATTTCTCAATTCACATTATACCCACATTTTCAATTCACACCTTATCTTTAAAGCTTAAATTTTAAAGAACACAAACCTAACAATCCCCCACATGAATGGGGAATGGCTATATCATGAAAACATATGTATGAAAACCTGTGTGATTGAAAAATAAAGATTTATTGCATTTAGATAAGTAAGTTTTCCTTTGAACTTTTCGTAATGAAAATATATCGAATATACTTGGTCAATTAGTAGATTTGATATCTTTGAAACATCGATCTTTGGTGTATACCTAGAAAACATAAATCACATAATCAATCCTTTAACCGTCTTTGGTTCTCATTGTTTTGTTCGTTTCAGCTATGAACACTTGTTTATAAGTGCGTAGAGAATTGGCCTTACCAGATTCTCCTTGAACCGTCTTACACTTCACACTTACATAGGTGATTCCTAAATGTGTTATTCTATAGATACACCATTTGATATACCTTGTGTCAAACTTAGAAATTATTAAAAGGTCTTAATACCTTATCCTTGGTACTGAACATTGTCTCATCACGATAATGGACCATAAAATTTATTTTAATAATGTTAAACCGTCATCAATGATTTGTCCTCAGCCATAGTATCATTTTCTTCGATGATATTTTGTTAGACCCCAAAAGTTGGAAAGGCAAAACGAAGGAAAAAGTTGCAGAAATGGATCTGGTGCAGCTTTCCACGAGCTGACCTACGGGTTGTAGGAAACTTTACGGAACGTAGGAAGGCTTCGTAGAAAGGCCCTGATGTATTTAAAAATTCACCAAGAATCAACCATTTTACGAGAGGGTCCTATGGACCATAGAAAGTCCTATGATCCGTAAGGAGGACCCGTAGAAATAACGTTATCATGCATTAAGCGGTACGACTGATAACTTTCGAGCTTGAAAACTCTTCTCAACTACGCTCTTCTTTCTTAATGCTCTACTTCAATAGTCCCTCATTTATAGAAATGGAGCCCTTACAACCATAAATAAGATTCTACCGACACGGTTTCATAGACTCCATAGGACACTTGAACTCTGTGCTCTGATACCAAGTTTATCATACCCTGAGCCTACACCCTGGACATGGTCGACACTCAAAAATCATTATTGGTCCCAAAAAAACCCTCGGCCAGGCTTACTACTAAACTAAAAACTCAACTTGTATGCAAAAGCATTTAAAAGTGAACCTTTAAAACATTTAAACAAAACTAAAAACATCTCAATTTCAATTTATGCAAAATCTAAAAATACAACTGCTTATGAAGGGCTATCGGTTCTGCTGATGATCCATCTGATGGGACGTCGGACCCTTGACAGGCCGTCGGTTTCGCTGTCACTCCAAGGCAGTCTCCCAATTCTATCACCTTGGCATAGAATCCCTTGGGTGGTCCCGAGATGTACTCTACTATCTCCATCTTTGAGAATAAACCTTGAAGGGCTTGCAACTCACGTTATTGACTTCTTGTGAATGGTCTCGATCCGTGTCGCATCATTCTCTCCTTCTTGAAAGGAATTTGTCCTTAAATTCACATCTCCATCACCGTGGGTATCAAATAGAGAAAGGTCACTCACGTTGAAAGTGTTATGCACTTGATATTCCGATGGAAGATCAATCTTATAAGCATTGTCGTTGAGTCTCTAAAGGACTTGAAAAGGACCATCACCTCTAGGCATCAACTTTCCCTTCGTTTTGTGGGGGGAACCTTTCTTTGCGAAAATGAACCTATACCCAATCTCCCGGTTCAAGCACAAGTATCTTCCTCCCTTTTGTTGGCTTTGTTTGCAATTTCGTGGTTCTTCTTTTCAAGTTGGATCCTTACTTTCTCATGCAACGTTTTCATGGCTTCGGCTTTATTTGCTCCATCTAGATTCACAACAAAATCTTGGGACAATTTGGGCGAGATCCAAGGGGGTAAGGGGATTAAAACCATAAACAATTTCAAATGGAGTCATGCCAATAGGACTATTAAAAAATATATTATATGCAAACTCAACTAAAGGCAAATGCTCCTACCAAGATGTCAATCTCCCTTTCACCATGGCTCAGAGCATAGAACCCAAGGTTCTATTTACCACTTCGTTTTGGCCATCAGTTTGGGGGTGACAAGATGTGGAAAACAACAATCTTGTTCCAAGACGGCCCAACAAGGCCTTCCAAAAGTGACTAAGGAATTTGGAGTCCCTATCACTTACAATGGTCTTGGGAATACTATGCAATTTGACCACATTCGCTACAAATAATGATGCAATATGAGAAGCTTCATCACATTTGTTACATGCGATGAAATGAGCCATTTTAGAGAATCGGTCAACCACAACAAAAATACTATCCTTCCCTCGATTGTTCCTTGGTAAGCCTAACACAAAATCCATGGAGATATCAACCCAAGGTCCATGAGGGGTCGGAAGAGGGGTGTACAACCCTTGGGGAAGAATTCTAGACTTGGCACTCTTGCACTCAACACATTGGCTATAAATTTTAGCAAAATCGAATTTCATTTTAGGCCAATAAAATTTCTCATCAAGAATACTCAAGATTTTAGCAATGTCAAACTGTCCCATCAATCCCCCATCATGTGCCTCTCACATAAGGAGTTCCCTCCAAGAGATCATTGGCACACAAAGTCTCTTACCCTTGAACAAAAATCCATTAAATTTTGAAAAAGGAGTTGACAATCTCTCCCTAGACCACATTTCCCTTTCCCATTCTTTGCAATCTAGAAAGTTCTTTGCAAAGCAGGGGTCCTCGGGATACAATGTCTTCAAACATTCAAACCCAAGCTATTTAGAAGAGAAAATATTTATCAAAACATGTTTTCTTGACAACGCATCGGCCACAACATTTTCCTCCCTTTTTGTATTGAATTACATAAGGGAAAGTTTCCAGGAATTCAATCCATTTGGCGTGCCTCTTGTTCAACTTTCCTTGGGCCCTAAAGTGTTTGAAGGACTTACGTTCAGTCTGTATGACAAATTCTTTTGGCCACAATTAATGTTGTCAATTGCCTAAAGCTCTAATCAAAGCATACAATTCAAAATCATAAGTAGAATAGTTCAAAGTTGCTCGTTTTAGCTTTTCACTAAAGTAGGCAATGGGCTTTTGGTCTTGCATTAAGACCGCTCCAATGCCTACCTTGCTAGCATCACATTCAACTTCAAATATTTTCTCAAAATTCGGCAATTGCAAAAAAGGAGAGGAGCTAAGCATAGATTTTAAACCGTAAAAGGCCTTTGCTTGCTCATAACCCCACTTGAAAGGTTTATCCTTTCGAATTACCTCGGTCAAGGGAGAGGCTATGGTGCTAAACCCTTTGACAAATCGCCTATAAAAACTAGCCAAGCCATGAAAGCTTCTTACATCACTAATTGATTTTGGGGTTGGCCAATTTTTAGTGGCATCTATATTGGATTATTCCACTTCGACTCCTCTTGAACTCACAACAAATCCTAGGAACACAACTTCATCCACACAAAATGAACATTTCTCAAGGTTGGCATACAATTGTTCTTCTAAGCACATCAAAAACACCCTTCAAATGTTCAACATGTTCATCTAGAGATTTTCTATAAACAAGGATATCATGAAAATACACCACAACACATCTCCCTATAAAGGATTTCAAAATATGGTTCATAAAATGCATGAAAGTACTTGGTGCATTGGTGAGATCGAACGGCATAATCATTCATTCATAGACACCAAATTTGGTCTTGAAGGTGGTTTTCTATTCATCACCGGGGTTCATCCGAATTTGGTGATACCTACTCTGAAAGTCTATCTTTGTGACCACACAAGAACCATTTAATTCATCAAGCATGTCAACTAATATAGGGATATGATGGCGATACTTTACCGTAATCTATTTGATTGCCCGACAATCCACACATATGCGCCAAGTCCTATCTTTCTTTGGAACCAATAAGACCGGTAAGACACATGGACTCATGCTCTCCTTCACATATCCCTTGTTGAGGGGTTCCTCAATTTGTCTTTGTATCTCCTGTGTATCTTGCGGGTTGCTTCGATAAGTAAGTTTATTAGGTAATTGATATCCTAGTACAAAGTCAATTTGGTGTTTGATAGCCCGGAGAGGGAGTAATCCCTTTGGAATCTCCTTTGGAAAGACATCATCATAATCCTACAAAAGAAAGGAAATAGAATGGGGAAGAGAAGAATGAGATGGGTTAGTTTGTAGCACATGATCCCTATGTGTGATAAGGATCAAAGAACTTTGGGCCGCCACTTCTTCCCTTATCTCCTTATACTTTGCCATCAATACTTGGGTCTTACCCTTCAACCTTCTCCGCTCTTCTCCTTCATCAACCTCAACTACCGTATGTTTCTCTCGTCCTTCCTTCATTTTCTCCTTTAGCTCACTCATTTTTTGATACACTTCATTGACTTGGGAAGGTGACATAGGGTAAAGAACATATTTTTGATTGTCCAATACAAGGGAATACCGATTAGTCCTACCATCATGCTTTGTTGAATGATCATATTGACAAGGTCTCCCGAGTAATACATGATAAGCTTGCATTGGAACCATATCACATAGAATTTCATCTTGACACTTTCCAATTTTGAACTTGATCAATACTTGTCTATGAACCCTCAATTCTCCACATTCTCTTAATAATTGAAGTTTGTAAGGAGTAGCATGCCTAGTTGTAGGAAGTTTCAAAAAGTCCACTAAGGCGGTGCTAGCAACATTTGCACAACTTCCAGTATCAATGATCAAGAAACATACATTATCTTTGATGAGGCATTTGAAATGGAAGAGATTCTCTCTTTGGCTTGGATCATCCATGGCCTTGCTAATCATGAATCTTCTTAGCACATACATGGGCACGATGAACTCTCCTTCTTGAGGCCAAGCCTCTTCAATTGGACATTTCCTCATCAAACCATTTGGAACGGCAACATCCATTCCATCATATGGGTCTTGGTCTCCATCCTCTTTATTTTCAAACTCTTCATCTTCTTGAAGTTCCTCCTCATAACCCTCATCTTGTTCTAATTCTCCTCCTAGGTAAAACTCCCCTCCTTGCACAAAAACATTCAAATAGTTGGGACACTCATGTATCATATGATCCCATCCTCGGCACTTGTGACATTGAGTACCTTTAGAAAACTTGGTTGGTTCTTTGTTACCTCCTTCTCTCGGGGGATACTTAGGTATGTTTACTTCAAAGGGCTTCTTCTCATAGGGATTCTTGAAGTCCTTATTTTTGTTCCAACCTGGTGACTTTTGAACTACCTCTTTGTTCTTACCCCAAGAATTTGAAGATGAATTACCTTTGTATTCGTAGCTCTTATCCTCTTTGAGTTCTCTTTCTATCTCAATAGATGCTCTAAAGATATCACTCAAACTAGCAAACTTGTGAATGGTCAACTTTGAAGAGATATCTTTGTTCAACCCCACCTTAAAGTGAATAATGGCATGTTCTTTATTTTCATGGTAATCAAGCTTCAAGATCATGTTTTGGAACTCATCGAAATAAGCCGCAACACCTTTTCTTCCTTGCTTCAAGTTGTATAATTTGGTAAGCAAGTCTTTTCTATACCTCTTCAATACATATTTGAATCTCATAAGTGCCTTCAATTCGGTCCAGAGGTGTAGGTAGTCCACCTTGAAGGATTAGATGATACTTCTTCATGTATTCCCACCATGTTATCGCATACCCTTCAAATTGAGCAATAGCAAAGAAACTCTTCTTGACTTAGGTCAAATTATTGACTTGGAAGATCCTCTCACAAAGTGACTCCCATTCTAGATACGTATCAGGATCACAATCTCCATTGAAAGTGGGCAAACTAGTTTTGATTGAATTGATTCACACATCTCGACCTCCATTGTCACCTTGTTCCCCATAATAGTTTCTCCGTCCTCCACCTCCTTAGTTGTTGTTACGGTAACCTCTTGGACCTTCCTATTCTTGTTTGTTACCTTGTTCTTCTTCTAGGACTTGACCATATTCATGATACCCATAAGTTTATCTTGGTCTTACAACTTGAGGAGGGTTTCCATAGTTCCTCCCTCCATGTGGCATCAGGCCAAATATACCTCCTCGCCCTCGATAACCCATTTGACCTATTGGTCAATTTCTTTGCACATCATTCCATGGGGCTTCTTTGCCTTCACCTTCATACCCTCCTTGATATTCATCATCCCTCACTTCATCTATTGGATTGGTCGATTTTGGTTTTAGGGAACTTGGTAGGGTGGATTTTGGTTGTGGGGAATTTGGTAGGGAACATTTTGGTTTTGTGGAGCTTGGTATGGTCGGTTTTGGTTTGGCGGAGCTTTTTGATTGAGTTGGGGTTGTACTGGTTGAATGGTGTTTCAGACACTTCGATTGAAATTGGTTGGGGTTAGGTTAAATGCTTGATAGAAGGCTCTGAGTGTGAGAGTAGGAGATGTAGCATGGGTAGGTCCACTTATGGAAGCTCGATAAGTAGTTTGTGGGGTAGAATTGGTAGAGTTAAGGTGACCCTCCATGTTGATCATTCTACCATCCATGGTTGATACACTACCTTGCACGGTGGTCACTTGGTTTTCCATCACTTCGATTCTATGACTCATATTGGTAATTACGTCCATTATAGAGTCCAAGGTAACCCATCTCATGGTTTAGGGTATTTCACTTCCAGTTGTCATGGTACCTATTAAAAAAACACTCAACAAATAACACACAACGTTAGCGTTAGTTAAAATGAAGTCACAATCGCTCGTGTTTACACACCTTTGATTGCCTCTCAAATTGGATTTGGCTAAGGTTGAAGCTTGGTTGTACTTATTTAGTTCATGAAGTATCAATTACTACTCTTGGCCGGAGTGGATTTTTGTTTTCAAGAAGAACGAATGACTTGATTAAAACAAAAGGACTTGAATCAAAAAGTTATCTACGAAGTAAAAATGAGAAAAGCACACAAAAGAATTAGGACGATTGAAAAACGGATACAATAACTAGCACTCACAAGTACGGAAGAGTACTAAATGCACACTAGTTGCGGAAATTTAAGAATGATACACAGAAATCAGATAAAATGAAAATTTTTGAGGTCAATTTAGGTGATCACTTGAAACACTCTCTAAAGACCTAAAGAAGCCATGGCATCGAAATGAGACAGCGAAATTTTAAAATTTCCATATTTTTTTACCTCTAACTCAACAAAGTGAGCCTCACTTCACCACAAGAGAAGAGATTGTAGAAATTCAAAATACTAGGAATTAGGTAAGAGATCACCAAATAATACCTCAAAAGTTGAACAGGGAATATTGGTGATAGCCTACTTGACGGTTTGTTAGATGTATGATGGGCCATCACTTGTGCCATGACAAAAAGCTCGAAAAATAGACTCATTGGATAAGACTAATAACGACTCTGTTGGTCTGTCAGATGTGTGATGGGGAGTCCTTATACCATCAGGTATGAAAAGTGAGCTACTATTAAGGGTGATGGTGACCCTGATGGGCGTCACTCAAGTGATGGTCCATCACTTCCATCGTAACTTATCACCCTTCTAGACTTCGCAAATTTTTCTGAAAAATTAATGTCCTTAGGCGTACTTCTCTTAATCCTTACCCTTTTTAGGGTCAAAAACACTTTTCCTCAAACTTGTTTTGAGGGTTTTTGATCAAATGTACCTTTTCTAGCTTCTTCCTCTCTTGAACTTTATGAAGAACCTCAAGAACAACTTGGAAAATTCAAATTTATAACTTCTTCAAATCATCTCGAATGAGCCCCAAATTTCAACTATAGCTTCCTTTCATCATGGTGAACGAAGCCCACAACAAATTGGAATCCAATCAACACCCAATCAAAGATCCATTTCTTGATCTTCAAGCTTCCTTCAAGCAACAATGGTGGAAACTCAAAAATGTTTTTCCAAACTTGGTGAAATCTTAAACCTAAACTATATTAACACTAGAGAACGAAATTCTAGCACTAGAAACATCAAGCAAGACTCAAAACACAATATTTTTGGGGTTTTCTTCAAAAATGAATTTGACACTTTTGTTTTGATTATTTTTCAATACCACAAACAAACACTAGAATCGTTAAAATGAATCTAAGCTCGTCTTTGATACCAAATGATATGATTTCAGACTAGGTGTTACACCCCACACTCTTGAGCTCAGAATGTCTCTTAAGCTTCTTATCTGTTACCATGTGAGCCGGATAATCTATAACGATATTAACTCCAAGAAAAGGAGAATGTGATACCCCATAGTAGGGAAGGTTGGAAATAGGGTTATGAGAAGTCAGAAGAAGTTGGAGGCCAAGTAAGGAGTCGTGGGACTCGACTTACCTACGTAAGTTACTAACATAGAATTCCTACACACTTAAGCTACTTGAGTACACGTCAAGCTTAAGTAGCAAGGAGTGCATAGGCTCTTGAAGTAAGATGAGATTACGAGCTCATGAAAGAGAATAAGGAAAAGACGCGCCTACTCGAAAAAAGTAGGTGATGCACCTACTTTGGGTCAAGTAGGTGATGCAGCAGCTTGGTGTGGACCCCACTGCTATAAGGCAGTATGTGATTGGCCGAATAAGTTGGGGTGGTACCCTAGGAGGCTGCCACGTGTCACCCTTAGGAGGCTTCCACGTGGAAGCTTATAAAGAGACATATATACATGTTTAATGAAACTTATACTTCTGTTCTTTATCCAAACTTCAGCCAAGAGAAAGGAAAGAAACGTAGAGAGAAAAGAGAGCAGCCACGAGCTTGCTTGAAAAAAAAAAGGTAAGTTTTCAAGTTTCCTCCGTGAATTAATTATCTACGATGTTATTCAATCACGTGGAGGTGTATATATATACCTTATGATGTCTACGGAACCATATCTTCAGCTTTACACTTGGAACCAATAAGAGGAAGTTGAAGGAAAAACGTTGGAGCCAAAGAGAGAGGGCTACGGATTTAGGGCTGCCAAGGTGAGCCTCCGACTTTCGTTCCATGAATTAATTATTTAAGGTATATAAAAGTTGTATAATGATGTTTTATAGCAAGAAATTCCAATTTGGAGCAGCGGAGAAGTGGCACAAACAGTCCGCAACTTTTAGCACGTTAACGGGGTTTTCGAAGTTAATTTTCAGCAAGTTTGGGAAGTCGTTTGTTAAGGTATGGCTTGGTTCTATTCTCCTACGCTTTGGTAAGGGTTTTTATATGATATGAAGGTATTAATAATGAAAATTCATGGCTTGTAGCAGCACTAAATGGATAACAAGCAGTCCACGCGATTTCAGCAAGTTTGAAAAGTTTCCGAGTTGCAATTTGGCCGTTTTGGCCAATTTTAGGTAAGGTAAGGTTTCTCCTCTTAATTTGGAATTTATTGTATTGTTAAGAAGTGTATTATATGTTGTTTAAGTATCTGGAAATGTGAAAACATCATAGAGATGCTTGACGTTCGAAATAAACTAAGTTGTAGTCATTATAGTTAAATTGTCGATGAAATAAAGTATTGTTCTTGTGAGGTGCTGCTGCAGGGGTGTGGTGTCTTGTTGCAGGGCCTAAGTGTGTTCTAAAAGGGGTAGGGGTTCTGTTGGTTTAACCCACACAAACCCTCATTTTATATAATTAAAGGTGCTAAAAATAAAGACTAGACACCCTATTTTGATATCGTAATTTTGAGCAAGTCGTTTGGAGATTATGTTGTATATTGTTGATGTGAACTGCTTAAACATATATTGCAGGTTGTTGGTGGTTGGAGTTAGGTATTAGGAGTGGAATTGGAAATTCGGATAGGGCACATTATAGGAGAGGTGCTGCCCGATTTTCGTAAACTCTTTAACTAGTTAAGGAACTAGTCAAGAAAGCATGCGAAGGGTTGAGTTCTATGAATACTTATGTGTAGCCTAAGGTGCTGGAAAGCTAAGAGTGGTTGATATTCGTATTACCTTCATGTTGAATAGGTTCAAAGAATGACGAGGAAAATGGGATAAAGAGTAACTCATAAGAGGTATGTGAAGCTTCTCGTGGTATGTTTTTGACATAGATATGTAAAGCCTATCTTTTATCTTTCTTTTGGTATGTCTTAGATGTAGTCTATGGATGATGAAAGCTTCGGGGCAACTTCACCCTTAGGTTCTGAATATGACTTCAGGACTCTGGATCACTTCTAGATGTTAAGACTTTTAAAGTAGTTATACTCCTACTCCTCGAGTCTTCTATATGACTGTATAATAATTGATTCAACTAAGATCTTTTCTATAAAAAAAAGAAAGGCTCTGAGATAACCAACGCTCGGACTGCTATAAGATATTTCATACTAGTATATGTCTAAGATTTCCAAAACTCCCTTTTACCTAGTCCTTAGTGACATTTAGGGGGTCTACGTCAGATACTTTCTGCCCTGATCTCCAGGGATGATTCACCTGATGACTTCATTGAGTCTTCGATAATGATTTAAACTGTGTTTTGTTTCTCACTACTCTACTCGTGCATATTGTAACACTTTTTTCATCGACCCCGAGGCCGGGAATAGTAATCATGCACAATTCCACTGCATTGTTCATCGCGCCCTCACTAGAGGGCTGGGTATGTATGTATATATATGATGATGTGATGATGTATTGTAATAAGGAGGTGATGGTACTACAGTGATGATTTACTGGATCTCTGATAGGGCCGGCTATATTGAAAATTTAAGCATGCATGATTTTACTTTTCCAGGTACAGGTTTCTGATTTGATATTTTATCCCCTACTTTGCTATTTCAAATATGCCTCTAGTTATATTGTGTTATGTTTTACATACCAAGTACATATGTCGTACTGACCACCCTGTTTTCGGAGGGGGGGGTGCATTTCATGCCCGTAGGTACATGTATAGGTTTTGGGAGTCCATCATCTTAGGATACCGCTCAGCACAGCTGGAAGAGGCTCTATTGTATCGGAGCCTAGTTTTTGGCATTGGCCGTTGATGTGTAGTATTTTTTTATTATTCGGGGGTACGACGGGGCCCTGTCCTACCATATTTTGTCATTGATATTGTTAGAGGTCTGTATACATGTATATGTGGGTTGTGTATATCAGTTTGATTCAGCTGGGTCTACATGATGTATGGTATACGTTATTATGTTATGGAAGCCTTGTCGGCTTGCATGCCCTTTCATGTTACAACACAAATGAAAAGGGCTACAAGTTTATGAAAATGTTATTGCCCAATGGGATCTGTTACATGATATTGTTTTATTTACAGTTCAATTTGACCACAGCTAATAGTTAGGTATACGGGGGGTCCAGGTCAGACCCCAGTTGCGGCCTACGGGGTTGGGCCGTGATAGAAGTGTTATCAGAGTAGTTTGTATTTGGATTTTCTGCATACCGTGTCTAGTAGAGTCTTGTGTATCGATGTGTTATGCGCCACATCTATAAACAAGAGGCTATAGGAAATTTAGGATGTTACCTTTCTTTTACATCTGAGATCGTGCTATAGATCTGAGTCATAGGAAAATTCCTTATACTAACCTTGGATCTTAATAGAAGGACGACACCAACAGAAGAAAGTAATAGACGACATGGGAAGTTACGAAGCACGCAGGTATGTAAAGTAAAGTCACGATAGATATCTGTTGGGTAAGGTATTGACATGTGATTGAAATGTAAAGTTGAAACCTTAAAGGAAAGCAGTCAGGAAGTGCAACTTATGCAGTTTGAAGTTGGACATACGAGGTAAGTCCAGTATTTTTTATATTATTGTTGACGTTGAAAGCCCTGTATGGCTACGATATGATATGATATTGAAAGCCCTGTGTGGCTGTGAGATAATATGAATATATATATATATATTAACCCTGTAAGGCATTGCTGGTATTTTCTGCGTGCAGGTTGTGGGATAGTAAGAAGTGTAGAGGAAACTGTGCTGAAATTTTCCCAAAACAAGAAAAAGGGAATAAAACATAGCTTTATAACATGTCTTGGAAATTGATACCGAGTATCCATATTATGCCAAATTAAAGTTATAAGAGGCACTCTTCATGTCGTCAATAAGGGATACCCTTTTTATTTGTGGAAGTTTATTTTGGAGAAACAAAAGTCTGTCTGAGCAATACAGTTCAGACCACAGTATCTCCAGCCGTAATTGTGTTGTAGAAAAAAAAAGAAGCTCAGGTTGAAGGGTAAGATGTCTAGTAATTGAGCTTCAATCATTTTGAAAGTACCAAGCCCCCAACTCCTAATTGTAAATTAGATAAGTTGTTCATAACTCGAGGATAAACTCAGAAGGGGACCAGGTAGGTCAAGTATTAAGAGAAGTACTGTGATGTTTAAGAGATTCTAGTTTTTTCCAACAATGGTTGGAAAATGGTTTACGATAACAGTTGATAGTCCTCCACCGACTAATTGGGGAAGGAGCTTCGTACAGAAGCACCTCAAAGAGATGTCAGGAACTGAATGTGAGTACGAACTAAAAAGGGGATATATAAGTATGAATTGAATGGTGTGATACAATTATACAGGGATAAAGTAGGACCACTAGTAAGGCGCACTTGGTATACGTTGACTAAGTTAAAAGGCTGTGTTGGGTACACAGTAAGGGTAAGGGCTATGAGGTATAAAGAAGTAATGCGCGTACACAATGCTGCCCCAAAAATAACAAAACCCCTAAAGATGACAAACTTACAGAATAAATGGCGCAACTTCCATTCATCCCAAGAAACAAAGGATATAGGTCGGAAAAGCCACTACTCTAAGAGAACCTTGGATAATGAATATCGGAATATAAATGTTGCCTAGTTAAAAGAAAATTTAGAACGGCTACAAGTGTATAGTAACTTTTATAAGGATAAGTAAAATGTGGCCTTGGACGAGTTATTCCACGAGTCCCCTTACTTAAGTACAGATTAATAGAGGAGATGTCGCACTATGTAAAAGGTTCCAATCGCTTTATGATTTAGCCAAGGTTCCGTACATGGATAATCAGGTTATAAAATGTATGGAAAAACGGGGGCATGATGCAGTACTAAGTAGACTAGGGAAGGAAATCGGACGAATTTGAGACTGGACCTAGAGAGATAAAGCAAGGTATAAGCAGGTAAAAGTATAAGTACCCTCTAAAGGGGGGGAAGCAAGTGAGAGGATTGCCAGGGTAAGATAGAGGCAATTGATGGGGCAACATGTCTGATATGGATGTGTAAACTACAATAAGATCCCTTGCTGAACCAAGTTAGAAAGATCCGAAAGCCACTAGTAATTAGATAGAAGTCAGAATGGTGTGTAAGACAGCGTTAAGAAGTTTTGACGAGACCCTGAATGATATAACACTAGAAGGTGGGCACGTATAAAAGCAAAAGAATATACCAATGAAAGAATATCAAATAACTCAAGGGACACTACGAAGGATAATGACAGCATGCTAGATCAAAAGCTACATGTTGGCTGTAGAGTTGGTCGCAAATGATATTGCGATAGATAAATAACCAAGGAAAAGAAATAACAAGACTCCTATGGTAGGAGATAGGATGAACAAGGAGTAAATAAGGAAATAGAAAGAGGTGCGATAAGGTATTTCTTGCACTCTCTCATATTCTCGTAAAGGTAAAGAATGACATGAGAATGTGTCAAAAAGGTTACAAGCGGGGGTAAGGAAAACTTGTGAAATGGTTTAAATAAGACGGACAGGACTAATTGGTTACTGTAGGATTGGAAAGCTTATATGTCAAATTCCCTTAAAACTATGCCAGCTAAGGATAGACAGAACTCAAAGTGGATCTACAAGTCACTATATGAATGAACTTTAGAGCTACTCGGTAGCCAACCCTAATGAATGGGTGCATACAAAAAGGGGTGAATACAATATGAGGAGTTAAACCAAAATGACCAAAAAGGGACATGGTCGTAGTGGAACTAAAGATCTACCCCTATATTGGTTACAAGATAACAGAGGAAAGGGCAAGGCAACACACAAAGACTGGTGAGATGACGTTAAGATAAATCTTGGGCTAAGTTGAGTGCCCCGCACATTATTACAAGGATTACCATAAAATGTGACATGAGGACTTCCCAAGGAGGTCACACATCCCAGTATTTCTCTCACCCAAGCATGATTAACTTCTAAATTCTGGTGGAATTTTGTGCGATAGAGCAGATATGGTCGCGCGAGATGGAAGAATCTGAACTAGCGGTGTAGAAATAACATGAGATTGTGTTTCTAGAGTACTATAAGTTACATTGAGGGAATTGTAAAAAGAACTTAATCAAGACAAGAAGGATTAGCTAATTGCTAACTGACGACGCACTCAAATGCCACAATTTTTCAACATAGTACCAATTAATGAGAGGCAAACCACAGAATGACTATATGGACTAGTGGGTGAGGGAATTTTGACACCACTTGGCATTTAGCTCTGAGGGAGAAACAACAAAACCCAAAAGGTAAGGGTACTAGTAGATGTCATTTACGGAAGACAGGAAGTAATACACGAGGTCGAAAATTCCATAATATGGCTAGGTCTACAAGACTCACTTCGCACTCCATCGACAAATGACTCTAGAGGGAATGTTACCTAGGGATTAATGATATTAGCCCATGCTCCTTCAATCAAAGGCTACCTACTCAGCCGAGAAGGTGTAAAATTATAGGGTAAATGAGTGGTAGGACCTTATGAAGTCCCCATAGCTATTATCCTAGAAGAAGGAGCCCAAGTTACAATTAACTATCGAGAATCAGTCCGCGAAGAAACTGGGAAGACACATAAGTCTTCATACACTACTTTACCCTCAAACCTGATAAACAGGCTAAAGCGTACTACTTGAACGCTAGAAGATATGTCATGAGCTGGTGTTGTTAACTTCAAAGGTAGCTGGGATGATTATCTATTACTTATCAAGTTGCCTATAATAATAATTACTACTCCAGTATCCCAATGACCTCGTACAAGACTGGTAGAGCAAGATGTGTAAGTCCCCTATAGGATGGTCGATGTTAAAAAGACTAAGCTAAAAAGTCCCTGACATGATTAAGCAAGCTATTGACTAACAGCCCACAGTTAGCAAAAATGATATACAGATAATCGCCATCAACATAAAGAGTTTAAATTGAAGAGGACATAAAACACAAGTATTCATATCCATTCCCGATGGCTACAGGTAACCCCAACTCCTGAAACTCGTATATTAATTACTTAGATGAAAATATGTGTGATCGCAATAGAAAACAATCTCCCTACAATCGGTATAAAGTCTTGAGGAAAGTTTATTTAACATTCGGGGATGAATATTCTAAAGGGGGGAAAGATGTTCCACCCCACACTCTTGAGTTCAGAATGTCTCTTAAGCTTCTTATCTATTACCATGTGAGCCGGATAATCTACAACGATATTAAACAACTCCAAAGAAAGGAGAATGTGATATCCCATAGTAGGGAAGGTTGGAAATAGGGTTATGAGAAGTCGGAAGAAGTTGAAGGCCAAGTAAGGAGTCGTGGGACTCGACTTACCTACGTAATTTACTAAATTAGAAGTCCTACACACTTAAGCTACTTGAGTACACGTCAAGCTTAAGTAGCAAGGAGTGCATAGGCTCTTGAAGTAAGACAAGATTACGAGCTCACAAAAGAGAATTAAGGAAAAGACGCACCTACTCGAAGTAAGTAGGTGATGAAACTACTTGGGGTCAAGTAGGTGATGCAGCAGCTGGTGTGGGCCCCACTGCCACATGGCAGCATGTGATTGGTCGAATAAGTTGAGGTGGCACCCTAGGAGGCTGCCACGTGTTACCCTAGGAGGCTGCCACGTGAAAGCTTCTAAAGAGACATATATACATGTGTAATGTGACTTATACTTCTGTTCTTTATCAAAACTTCATCCAAGAGAAAGGAGAGAAACGTAGAGAGAAAAGAGAGCAGCTATGAGCTTGCTTGGAAAAAATGGGTAAGTTTTCAATTTTCCTCCGTGAATTAATTATCTACAGTGTTACTCAATCACGTGGTGGTGTATATACATACCTTATTATATCTACGGAACCATATCTTCAGCTTTACACTTGGAACCAATAAGAGGAAGTTGAAGAAAAAATGTTGGAGCCAAAGAGAGAGGGCTACAGATTTAGGGCTGCCAAGGTGAGCCTCCAACTTTCGTTCTATGAATGAATTATTTAAGGTATATAAAAGTTGTATAATGATGTGTTATATCAAGAAATTCCAATTTGGAGAAGCGGAGAAGTGGCACAAACAGTCCACAACTTTCAGCACGTTAAGGGGGTTTCCGAAGTTAATTTTCAGCAAGTTTGGGAAGCCGTTTGTTAAGGTATGACTTGGTTCTATTCTCCCACATTTTGGTAAGGGTTTTTACATGATATGAAGGTTTTAATAATGAAACATCATGGCTTGTATCAGCACCAAATGGATAACAAGCAGTCTACGCGATTTTAGCAAGTTTGAAAAGTTTCCGAGTTGTAATTTGGCAGTTTTTGCCAATTTCAGGTAAGGTAAGGTTTCTCCTCTTAATTTGGAATTTATTGTATTTTTAAGAAGTGTATTATATGTTGTTTAAGTATCTATAAATGTGAAAAAATCATAGAGATGCTTGACATTTGAAATAAACTAAGTTGTAGTCATTATAGTTGAATTGTCGACGAAATAAAGTATTGTTCTTGTGAGGTGCTACTGCAGGGGTGTGGTGTGTTGTTGCAGGGCCTAAGTGTGTTCTAAAAGGGGTAGGGTTTCTTCTGGATGAATCCACACGACCCCTCATTTCATATAATTAAAGGTGCTACAAAATAAAGACTAGACACCCTATTTTGATATTGTAATTTTGAGCGAGTCATTTGGACATTATGTTGTATATTGTTGATGTGAACTGCTTAAACATATATTGCAGGTTGTTGGTGGTTGGAGTTAGGTATTAGGAGTGGAATTGGAAATTCGGATAGGGCACATTATAGGAGAGGTGTTGCCCGATTTTCGTAAACTCTTTAACTAGTTAAGGAACTAGTCAAGAAAGCATGCGAAGGGTTGAGTTCTATGAATACTTATGTGTAGCCTAAGGTGCTGGAAAGCTAAGAGTGGTTGATATTCGTATTACCTTCATGTTGAATAGGTTCAAAGAATGACGAGGAAAGCGGGATAAAGAGTAACTCATAAGAGGTATGTGAAGCTTCTCTTGTTATGTTTTTGACATAGGTATGTAAAGCCTATCTTTTCTCTTTCTTTTGGCATGTCTTAGATGTAGTCTATTGATCATGAAAGCTTCGGGGAAACTTCACTCTTAGGTTCTGAATATGACTTCAGGACTCTGGATCACTTCTGGATGTTAAGACTTTTAAAGTAGTTATACTCCTACTCCTCGAGTCTTCTATATGACTGTATAACGATTGATTCAACTAAGCTCTTTTCTGTAAAAAAAGAAAGGCTCTGAGAGAACCAACCCTCAGACTGCTATAAGATATTTCATACTAGTATATGTCTAAGATTTCCAAAACTCCCTTTTACCTAGTCCTTAGTGACATTTAGGGGGTATACGTCAGATACTTTCTGCCCTGATCTCCAGGGATGATTCACTTGATTATTTTATTGAGTCTCCGATAATGATTTAAACTGTGTTTTGTTTCTTACTACTCTACTCATGCATACTATAACACTTCTTTCGTTGACCCCGAGGCCAGGAATAGTAATTGTGCACAATTCCACTACATTATTCATTGCGCCCTCACTAGAGGGTTGGGTACGTATGTATATATATAATGATGTGATGATGTGTTGTAATAAGGAGGTGATGGTACTATAGTTATGATTCACCGGTTCCCTAATAGGGCCGGCTATATTGAAAATTTAAGCATGCATGATTTTACTTTTCCAGGTACAGGTTTCTGATTTGATATTTTATCCCCTACTTCACTATTTCAGATATGCCTCTAGTTGTATTGTGTTATGTTTACATACTCAGTACATATGTTGTACTGACCCCCCTTTTCTCGGGGGAGGGGGCTGCGTTTCATGCCCGCAGGTACAGGTACAGGTTTTGGGAATCCGTCATCTTAGGACCCACTCAGCACAGCTGGAAGAGGCCCCATTATATCAGAGCCTAGTTTTTGGCATTAGCCGTTGATGTGTAGTATTATTTTGTTATTCGGGGGTACGATGGGGGCCCTGTCCTGTCATATGTTGTCATTAATATTGTTAGAGGTCTGCAAACATGTATATGTGGGTTGCGTATATCAGTTTGATTCAGCTGGGTCTACATGATGTATGGTATATGTTATTATTTTATGAAAGCCTTGTCGGCTTGCATGCCCTTTCATGTTACGACACAAATGAAAATGGCTACAGATTTATGAAAATGTTATCGCCTAATGGGGCTCTATTACATGATATTGTTTTATTTACTATTCAATTTGACCATAATTGATAGTTAGGTATACCCGTCTAGGTCGGACCCAGTCGCGGCCTACGGAGTTGGTTCGTGACACTAGGAAAACAAGAATAAAATAAGAAATTGAAAAGATAAGAAAATAAAGATTGATAGATAGACACAAGATAGAAAATAAAAAGTAACTAATGGGTATATTAAATCCAATAACCTCAATCCAATTGATCCTACAAACCACCTAACTCTTACGGAGACCTCGAGGAAATTGAATTCACCCCACGACCTTCGTTTCTAAGCAAAAGTCAACTAAAAATCTTAACAAATCACTCAAACTCTCTCTAGGAGTATTGTTCATCAATAGCAAAAGAAATCTGGCCTAACAATGAAGAAAAGCTAGCTATTTATAGTGTTTGGTTATTTATTACAAAAATTGCCCAAAAGTGGCCCTTAAAGCATTGCAAAAATGGCCCATTCTGACCGTCGTGATGTGTGACAGTGGATGTGATGGCCCGCCAGACCCTCGATGGCTCAATCAACCTTGCCATCATCCTTAGCCAGCAATTGACCTTCCTAACCACCTTATGATGATCCATCTGATGGGACATCAGACCCTTAATGGGCCATCAGTTCTGCCTTCACTCCAAGGCAGTCTTTCAATTCTATCACCATGACATAAAATCCCTTTGGTTATCCTGAGATGTACTCTACTATGTCCATCTTTTAGAATAAACCTTGAAGGGCTTGTAACTCATGTGCTTGACTTCTTGTGAATGGTCTCGATGAGATCTGGATCACATTATTTTGGGGCCCAATGAATGAATGAAATCCATTAGCAAATTTCCATATACCTTAGCTATCAAAGTCCAAAAATCAATGGATATTGGAGGTTGAAACCTTGAAGATCCTTGGAAACCCTATCTTCTTCTTTCTTGAACATGAAAGAAAATTTGAGAAGGTAACTTAAGAGATTTTGAGTATTGTGAGGGAATGAGAGGGATTATGGTAGTCTTAAGGGAAAAAATGATTATGGAGGTAGTAATAGGTCCAAAATAATGTACTTTAGGCATTATATGAGTAGGAAAGGTCTAAAATGCCCTTTATTTAAAATCTATCAGCGAGACCCTACGAATCGAACCTATGGTTCATAGGAACTATTATAGTTAGACAAAGGACTCGTAGAAACTCATGCCCATAAATTAGGGCAACTAGAATTTGCACTATTGACCCTATGACCCATTTCTATGGGTCGTATAAAAGCCTATATTCCGTATAGCCCATTAGTAGAACCCTCATACCAAGGCTGACCCAACTTATACGACCTTAACCCTATGGAGTCATAGAAGATCTTATGGTTCATATAACCTATCGTAGAACATGTACCCAAAATAGTAGCTACTAGAATGTCCAAATTGAATTTATGGGCTAAGTCTATGGGTCATAGAAAGTTACACGGGTCATCGAAGGGATTCGTAGAATCTGCCAAAAACCCAAGCCCCAGGATTCACTCTACGGGTTATCCCTACATATTATAGGACTTTCTACAGTCCATATGAACTCCTCATACAATGATCCCATAGTTAGCCAAATTTTCATCCTTCAGTGCCCTTTCTACGAGACCCTCCTGGTCCATAGGACTTTCTACGATCCGTTGATCCGTAGGTAGGCTTGTAGGAAGTGGCACCAGTAGCTTTTCTGCAATATTTCTCCTTCACTTGGCTTTTCAACTTCCCGAGTCTTACAATATCTTCCCCTTGGGAATATTCGTCCTTGAATGGGACTCAAGCTAGCATGAAAAGAATAGTAAAGGAGAAGTAACAACCCAACATAAATACACAACATATAAAAATGCATAAACCAATGAGTAATCAACCCCAAGCTTAAACATGACTTTAAAACTCATTTTATGAACATACATGTATAAGAAAAAATATGAGTGACTGAAACACATGAATTTGAAGGAGTGAACATAAAGGAACTTAATACCTCAATTTGGAATGAAAGGAAAGAGATAAGGATAATGAGACATAATATCAGCTTCGACCTCTCATTTAGCACCCTCAACTAGTTGTTCCTCCAAAGAACTTTCACGGATGTAACTTTCTTATTTCTCAGCTTCCGGACTTGACAATCTAAAATCTCAATTGGGATCTCCGCATAATATAAAATCTATTTCACACCAACATTGTGCAATAGCACAATAAAGGTAGGATCCCCAATAAATTCTTATAACAAAGAGAAATGAAACACTGGATATACCGATGCAGATTCCGAAGGCAAATCACACACATAGGCTACTTTGCCAAAGCGCCTCAAAATATAATATAGACCTAGATAATAGGGACTAAGTTTTCCTTTCTTACCAAAATGCATCACACCCTTCATAGGTAAGATTTTCAAGTAAACCCAATCATCCATCTCAAATTCAAGCTCTTTTTTTCTTACATCCGAATAAGTCTTTAATCGGCTTTGGGTAGTCTTGAACCTTTCTCTAATAAGTTTAACTTTTTCCATAGCTTCACAAACCAACTCGGACCCTACAAAAGTAACCTCACTAACCTGGAACCATCCAATAGGCGATATACACCTCCTACCATACGAGGCCTCAAATAGAGCCATTTGGATACTAAAATGATAACTATTGCACTAGGCAAACTCAATCAATGGCAAGTGATCAACCTGATTCCCATTTAAGTAATCTACACAAGCCCTCAATATATCCTTTAAATTTTGAATAGTCCATTCATCTTGACCATTAGTATGACGGTGAAAAGGTGTACTAAGTTTAACTTGAGTACCTATACCCTTTTAAAATGAACTCCAAAACTGAGATGTAAACTAAGTACCTCAGTATGAAATAATAGACAAGGGAACATCATGAATTTAACCAACTCTCCAATGTAAAGTCTGGCATAATCTTTAGGTGAACAGGAATAAGAAAATGCATCAACTTAGTCATTTGGTCAACAACAATTCCAATCAAATCATGTTGCCTATGAGTATGAGGCAAACCTATAATGAAGTCCATATTCAAGTCATCCCACTTCCAAATAGGAATCTCAATGTCTTGAGCTAAATTAACCTCTTGTTTTTTATGCTCAACCTTCACTTGTTGATATTTTGGATACTTAGCCACAAACTCCACAATATCCTTCTTCATGCCATTCCACCAATATACCTCTCTCAGATCTCAATACATATTTGTGGATACCAAATGAATAGAATATAGAAAACTATGAACTTCAGATTATATTATTTCCCTTAAACCATCAATATTTGGAACCCATAGTCGACCTTGATATCTAAGCACACCATCTCCCTCTTGTGAGAAAGCCTCAATGGATTTTTTAGCAATCGCTTTCTTCAACTCAACCAAAGTCGGATCATTATCTTGCTTTGCCTTTACATCCGATACAAGAGATAATTTTAAACCATTTTGGACAACACCACCACTATTCTTGTAATCAACCAAGGGAACACCCAAACAAGCTAGTCTATGAACATCATAGACTAACTTCTTTTTATCCTTAATATGGGCAATACTATTCATGGATAACCTACTAAGAGCATCGACAACCACAATTGCCTTTTCTAAATGGTACAACATACTCATATTATAATTCATATTCTTTGTCGAAGATTCAAGTCCTTTTGGTTGAACACATATTGCAAACTCTTATGGTTGGTGAATACATGAACAGAGACACCATAGAGTTAGTGTCTCCATATCTTCAAAGCAAATACAACTCCCCTAACTCCAAGTCATGATTTAGATAGTTCTTTTCATGCACCTTAAGTTTCCTCGAAGCATATGTTATCACTTTACCATTTTTCATCAAAACACAACCAAGCTCAATCCTTGAAGCAACATAATACACCAAAAAACCATTTGAACCTTCCAGTAAACACTAAGCTGAAATAAGTTGATCTTTCAACTCTTGGAAGCTTTTCTCACATGCCTTGACCCATTGGAATTTTGCCTTATTTTGAGTCAAAGTTTTCAAGGGCGATGCAATGGAAGAAAATCCTTTCACAAACCAACTATAATAACCAGCTAAGCCCAAGAAACTTCAAATATCGGAAGGAGACAAAGGTCTAGGCCAATTTTTTATTGCCTCAATCTTCTGAGGATCAACCATAATCCCTTCACCAAAAATAATATATCCAAGAAAATCAACAAACCTCAACCAAATTTCACACTTTTTAAACTTAGAAATTATTGACGATCTTTGAGAATTTACAAGACAATCCTCAAATAATCAACATGTTCGTTCTCACTCCGAGAATAAACCAAAATATCATCAATGAATACGATGACGAGCATATCTACATATTGCTTGAACATCCTGTTCATATAGTCCATAAAAGTTGTAGTATCATTTGTTAGTTCAAATGACATGACCAAAAATTCAAAGTGACCATACCGAGTTCTAAAGGTCATCTTCAGAATGTCACATTCTCTTATTCAAAGCTGATGATAAACTAATTGAAGATTGATCTTTGAGAAATAACTTGCACCTTGAAGTTGATCGAACAAATCATCAATCCTTCAGATGGAATACTTATTCTTGATTGTGACTTTGTTCAATTTTCGATAGTTATTACTCATAAAGAGAGAACCATCCTTCTTTCTAACAAAAAGAACCAGAGAACCCTATGGAGATATACTCAGTCTAATGAAGACCTTATCCTACAAGTTCTTTAACTAATTATTTAACTCTTTTGGTTTTGCTGGGGCCATTCAGTAAGGAGGGATGGATATATACTAGGCATCGGGGATAAGAATATACCCAAAAGATAATTGAAAATACTTTCAGAAACTCATTAATGACCAAAACCGACTCCAGAGAAGGGGCTTCGAAATTCGTATCCCTAATTCATACAAGATGATAGATGCAACCTTTAGAAATTATTTTCCGAGCTTTAAGGCATGAGATGATTGACCCTTAGACATAGAATTATTACCTCTCCATTCTAAGAGTAGTTCGTTTCAAATCATGACTCATAACATAATTTATATAGAAAATTAACTTTCTAAGCATCTAAATTATGATTTTATTCTTATTATGTTATTGTGAGAAAATCTTTCATAATTCATTGATACATATTTCAAAACATCCTTGAAACACACTTCATAATTTTCGTAAAAACAAGCATAAATCCTTTATTAATTTCATAATCATAGTTCATAGTTCATAAGTGAAAATCATAGACATGATGCATGAGTCCATATAAAATCAATTGAAAATTGTGTATCTTAGTAAATTCATGCATAATAAAATAGAATAAAATCAATTGAATCAAAAAAGAAAGGACCCATGAGATTTGACATGAAACCCTCACTAAATTGGGTGGAAAATAGATATTGAGATCTTTTGGGACCCAATGGATGAAATGAATCTATTGGTAAATTTTCACATACCTTGATAATCAAATCCCTAATGCAATCTCTAACAATATAGACTTGAACTTGACCTTGAAACTCTAGCTTTGTCTTGGAGAAGAAACCTTGGGAGAGACTTTGAGTGCCTTTGATGATTTTAGGATATTAGAAGAGAATGGGGAGTATTTGAAGGGTTTGGGTAGTTATAGGACGTCTAAAAATAGTCCCAAAATGGCATAGTTTTATTATTAAATGAATGGAAAATATCTGGAATATCCTTAAAAATTTGACTGATAGGCCAGACTACAAAGCCTTTTATGGACTATAGAGACTTATACGGCCCGTAGAGGCCGTCCGGAGAAAATACCTTGAGTTTTTTTGATTTTTGAATCCAAGGTCTACGAGTCCTCTATACGGCCCATAGGACCTTATGCGACCCCTGCAAAGCATTCATATAAGTTATGTCCCAAAACATGATCTACTGGAATTGAACTTTACTCCTACAAACTTGATTTATGAGTCATGAAAAACATCATGGATCATCGACACCTTCGTCGCATACAAGTCCTCAAATCACTCTCTAAATCTCCTTCTACAGGCACTCCTGCGGACCGTAGGACCTTATATGGTCCCCGTAGGTAGTCTCGTAAAAGACCCTTCAACTCTAATTTTCTCCCAACTCTGAAAACCCCTTCCACAAGGCCTTTCTATGAGACATAGGACCCTATATGGCTCGTAGAGGGTCTTGTCTAAATTATCAGTGACCCAAACATTTCCTAAATCTCGTACCCTTCCTTCCACGACTGGTTTCTATGGCCTGTACAATAATCTACAGTCTATACAAATGACTCGTGGAACTATTACACCAACAACATTTCTGAATTCTTTTTTCCCAACTTAACCTTCTGACTTCTGAGGTGTTACAACGCCCTTGCATCCTAATTACACTAATCGTAATTAGTACACTTAATTCCAGTCTCCTACCTTATTCTTCTGCGAACTCTACCATTTATCATTCTACTCCCTTATCATGATAACATTTTCCAAGCCTAACACTTGGCACACACTAAGGCTTTCCAAGCCTCACACTTTAGCAGATCATAACCTAACTCTTCTATCACATAGGGGTGTCTCTAAACGCACTCATCACTAACTCCGTTTAACCAATCTACCATTCTTTCTTACATTCTCATGCCAACATCCTGATCCTTGACCATCTTAGTGAATTATTATAAGAATCGCAATGTTGTAAAATAAATGATGCATTATCACATTATGAATATAGGATTACTCGGATTCCCATGATAGGCATCAAATTGTTTACCTCTAAATTTGTGACTTAGTTGAACTTATTTATATGGTTCAAAGACACCCAAATTATAGTGACCAAATAGCATGTTCTTATTGCTAAAATGCTTGTTTAATATAACTAAAATATTGAATAAAAATAGTAAAAGATGAAATAATTCATGAGAGAAAAAAAGTAAAATATTATTAACATCTAGCAACTTAATCAAAGTATGAATTTTGTGAGCTCGAAGGCTTTATTTATAGTACTTGAGTATAACACTAAGTGAATAATGAAATTGTGATTGTTACAAGTGAGGGGGAAGAGATGTTTTCATAGCCTAACCGTTGGTCATGTATTCGTTGATTCACACCCCTTGTAATGGCCTATATTTGCAGGTTACAACGATTATGTCTACAACTATGAAACCGCCAAAGTGGATCCTAAATTTTATGGGAGTGGTTGCAACTTAGACATATCTTGACCAGATATTGTCATATTTTTGATCTCGTAGCTTTAAATCAAGGCGAGCCTGCATCAGCAGTCTGGACCTTTGAGAGGAAAAACAATCTTACTAGTTATGTTCAAGTGTTGAGATAGGTATCCTAATATGACTCTAATCTCTAGGTGCCACAGGCTGATGTGTCCAGTTGTCAAGACTCAATCTTATCCCATATAGAAGATATTATTGTCCTTAGAAAATGAATAATAAAATTATAGAGAAAAGACATAAATTCTCCTTCGAAGTTATACCGAAAAAACAGTTATATACTTGAACTATCACGATGACTTATTACACACCTAAACTATCTAAAAATGAATTTATTACCTCTATAAAATGTATAACACCACTCTCACAGTACGTGGTGTATTACACTCGCTGCCACGTCAACTCTACGTCAGAGATTATAATTTTTTATTTTTTCTTTATTAATTAACCTTTTCTTTTATTAACTATATTTTATACTAATTAACTCCTTATTAATTATTAGCCACCCATCTAGTTTTTTATATATATATTTTTTCTTTTCTTTATTAATTAACTTTTTGTAACATTCCTCAAAATGCTTATAAGTGTCTTAAGAATGCCTTGGGAATATGCCACTAATGTAATGCATTAGCTTATTCTTTTTGGTAAATATGAGTCCGGAATGTTGATCAGGGAGTCAAAACCTGCGGCAAAATGGTCTTGGTAGTTTTTTAGAACTCATGTATCAAAAGATGAATTTTTTCAAAAACATTGAGGTACGCGGCGGCTCCTAGCTAGGTTGCCCACTTAGGTTGCCTTCATGTCCTAGCTAGTGGATATACATATAGCACAGTTGAGTTGAGTTGAGTTACTTTTGGAGTGTGCCCTGGCAAGGTAGCCTCCTCTGTTTCAATGTAGGAGTCATCAGCCTGTCTCGATGCAGGAGTCATTGGATTCCATGTAATAGCTCACATGGTCTTAGTTGTTGGTTAAATGTCCTACCCCACACAAGTTCAAGATAAATCTATGAGATGTTAAGTTATGAGTTGAAAGTTGAAGTTCTAATGATATGCATTGACCAAGAGTTTCTTATAATTTAATATGCTTTTAAACTATACTCATGTTCATTATGATTGGTCATGCATCCTATGGCATATTGATTATGTTCTTTACTTTTTCATGTATACCTCACATACTTAGTGCATTCAAACGTACTAATACATATTTTTTCTACATTATCTCATAATGCAAGGATGGACGACACTAACGATTACTCCACTCATAGCTAGAGATTATCTTTAGATTCAAAGAAGTTGGTGAGTTCTTATTCTACCGAGGATAAGACTTTTATTCATGTTACTATTGTTTACACTTTCTTCTATTGTTAGGGTGAGGTAGGAGCTTTTCGTAAGCCCTCTGTTAAAGACTAGACTAGAGGCATGTTTAGACGATATTATAGTGTAGTCCGATTGGACTTTTTTTAGAGTTGATATTCTTTAGTCTCATTACCTACTTAATGATTACTTCCTCTCATGTTTATGTTGTTATTTACCTTATGTATGCGATGTATGCTAATATCTCTAATGGTTGGGGTCCCTTATATCCCAATCGTCGTGTTATAATTAGACCCTAGTTCGAATCGTGATAAACTTGGTATTAGATCACAAGGTTTAGAAGAGTCTTTGGGAGTCTAAAATGCCGTGTGAAGTAGAGTCTTATTCCTTGATGTGAAGAGCGCCACGTCCATAAATAGGAGGTTG
Source organism: Solanum dulcamara (assembly GCF_947179165.1). Classification (NCBI taxonomy): domain Eukaryota; kingdom Viridiplantae; phylum Streptophyta; class Magnoliopsida; order Solanales; family Solanaceae; genus Solanum; species Solanum dulcamara. The sequence continues at coordinate 50,650,198 of NC_077238.1, read as the reverse complement.
CGAAACATCTTAGGGAAAAGACTCTCTTTTTTATGAACTATGTCGTATGGTAGAGTGGTCAAGTCTTTTCCCTCAAACGCTTGTTCTTTGCAATTTTCAAATATTCCTCCACAAAGATACCCCGTTAAAAGAAACATGGTTGATGATAAGAAACAAGCTCCGAATAACCCTATGGATGATCAAGTTTCCAATGTCGAGTTCCGAACGGCCTTTCAAGTGTTTGCTCAAGCCGTTATAGCTCAAGTAAATCATGAGATGTTGCTCCCATGAATCCTAATGCTAGTACGACAGCAACAAGAGTTTGATATTTCATAAGGATGAATCCTCCAAAGTTTTGGGTACTAAAGTTGATGAGGATCCCCAAAAGTTTGTCGATAGCATCCATAAGATTGTTGAGATCATGGAAATTAGCCCGGTTTAAAGGGTAGAGTTGGCTACGTACCAATTGAGGGGTGTTTCTAAAATTTGGTTTGATCAATGAAAAAGTGAGAGGCCTAGAAATGCAGAGCCCATGACTTGGGATGAGTTCAAAAGGGTATTTCTTGATCACTTCTTCCCATTAGAGTTGAGGGAGGACAAAGTGCAAGAGTTTATCAACATTAAGCAAGGTGGTATGAGTGTGAGGGAGTATGCCCTCAAGTTTGATCAATTGTCAAAATATGCTATATTTATGGTTCCCGACTTAAGAGTTTGTATGAGCAAATTTGCAGTGAGTGTGTCAGACATGGTTGCAATAGAATGCAAAATGACGATGTTGATTTAAGAGATGGATATATCTAGAGTCATGACCTATGCTGAGTAAGTAGAAAGTGTGAAGCTAAATATGAAGAGTAGGGAGCCTAAGAGGCCAATGACTGATGATACTGAATTCTCTCATGCTAAGTTTGGAAATGGTAGCTGTCCTCATTTTCTCCAAACGTACTCCGACCAAGGGTCTTATAATGCTACTACTCCAAGGTTTGAAAAAGATAGGGTTCCCAACCCTAAACCTAAAATAGGTGATCCTATAGGCTAAGTTACTTCCGCATGCAATAAGTGTGGTAGGAACCACAAGGGTGAATGCCTATCTGGGCTAAATGTGTGCTACCGGTGTGGTAAGCTGGGTCATCATGCTAGAAAATGCAAGGTCAAAGATGGTCGTCCTCAAGGACAAGTTTCTCAAGGTGGCCAAGGGAAACCAAAGGGTGGTCAACGCAAAAATAGGTTCTATTCCCTGCATAGTAGGCAAGAAGTGGAGGAGATACCTAATGTTGTTACCAGTATGTTACAAGTCTTTCACTATGATGTTTATGCTTTGCTTTCAAAATTATCTTTTATTTTCCCTTATGTGGCCATGATATTTGATATTAGTCCCGAGACATTGCTAGAACCTTTCTCCATTTATACTCTCGTTGGTGAGTCGATTGTGGCTAAAAGAGTGTATAAAAGTTTTTTGGTTACTATTTTCCATAAAGTCACCCTATGTGACCTAATTGAACAAGAGATGCCGATTTTGATGTTATCCTTGAAATGGATTGACTATATGCATGTTATTGTTCTATTGATTGTAGAAACCGAGTAGTTAAGTTTTAATTCCCAAATTAGCCATTCATAAAATGGAAGGGTAGTAACTATGTATTTAAAGGTCAATTTATTTCGTGCCTTAAAGCTCGAAAGATGATTTCCAAGGGTTGTATTATCATCTTATGAGGGTTAGGGATGAGAATTCTGAAGCCCCTATCCTAGAGTCGATCCCTATTGTAAATAATATTTTGAATATGTTTTCCAATGATTTATCTAGTGTTCCTCCAGAAAGGGAGAATGATTTTGGTATAGACCTTCTTCCGGATACTCAACCTATTTCTATCCCTCCTTACCGGATGGCTACGATAGAGTTAAATGAGTTCAAGGATCAATTGAAGGACTTGTTAGACAAGGGATTCATTAGGCTAAGTATTTGTCCATGGGGTACTCCCGTATTATTTGTTAGGAAGAAACATAGTTTACTATATATGTGCATTGATTATCGATAATTGAACAAGGTAACCATCAAAAATAAGTATCTAATTCCGAGAATAGATGAATTGTTTGATCAATTGCAAGGGCAAGTTACTTCTCCAAGATAGACCTTCATTTCAATTATCATAAATTAAGGGTAAGTGTAACATCCCTAAAAAATGCCCACAAAATATCTTAAGAATGCCTTGGAAATATCATGTAATACATTATCCTTAGTCTTTTTGGAAAATCCGAGTTTGAAATATTGATCAGGGGGTCAGAACATGCAGAAAAATGGTCTCAGTAGATTTTTAGGACCCGTAGAATGGAAGAAGAATTTTCGAAGAAACCACAAAATAGTGTGGTCTGCGATAGGACCGCGTTGTGGACCTGAAAAGCAGTTCTAGCCGAATTTAGTTTTTTTAAGAGTGTTTTAGACTTTCCCAAAATTGTTAGCTAATGAACCTAGACATTTTTAGGACCTAATTCAACTCTATAAATTAATCTAAAACCTCTAATTCTATTCAGCCTTCTATAATTCATCTATCAAATATTTCTCTCTCTATAAAAAGGCTCTCAAGGATTTCCGTTGAAGACTTTAAGCAAATTCACTCAATTTCTCCATCAAAATTCTCAAGTTCTTCCAAATTAATTGGTTTTCTCACTCAAGGTATGTGAGTATTGATTCATGGATCCTTTCATTCATGAAGTCCAATCAATTTCTCAAGGTTTTCTATTAAATTAAAGTATGGCACTTTATGGGTTTTGTGATCTCCATCTCAATTGCATGAATTTTGATTTAAAGTATGATTATGAGTCTATTTTGATATAAATTGATGTTTATTGAATTAAATTAAAGAGTTTTTCCATGAATTCTCTTATTTTGATTTCTAGGGTTCATGATGTAAATTATGAGTATTTTGATTCATACTTCTAAAAGATATTATCTTTATGAATTATGTATGGGATGATAAAGTTTATGATCATGCATATTTTCAAGTCAATTGATCATGCATTCATGTCATACCCTAATTTCAAGTTTAAGCTATGGTCATGAATTTTCAAAGTATGAATTATGACTATGTATTTTTATTATGATCATGAATTATAAGTATGTCTCAAATTATGGAATTTCATGCAAGTTATGAAGTAAGGTGACTTAGGATCCTTTGTGGTGACCTAAGGCCTATTGATATGAATTATGCAAAAATAATTGTAATGATGAAAGGACAATTCTCACATTACAAGTATGTTATGAAAATGAGCTATTCTATGATTTCAAGCCTATGATCATGACTATGATATATGATATTATGATCTTATATTATGTATTCTGTGGGATTTGACTTAGCACCGAGTGAACTTGAGGTGGGGGCCCTACCAAAAGCCTTAGTAGTAGGCTCATGTCCCATAAACTACGTGCCACCGTAGGTTGTCTTTATGACCTAGCTAGTGGATCCACAAATAACACATGTTCATGATTAGGAGTCTACCTTGGCAAAGTAGTCTCCTCCTTCTCGATGTGGGTATCATCGGATTCCATGTTATAGCTCACATGGTCTTATTGTCAGTTATGGTTCCTATCCCACATATGTATAATTTCTTAAGTATGTTATGACTTGAATGTATGTTTTTAAATGCTTTGGTCAATATGATTTTCTCATGACTTTACGTATTCCAACTTATCATGTGTTTTACTTGACCCTTTGCATTCCATAATTTATGTTGCATGTCACGCCCTCATACTTAGTACATTCTAACGTACTAATGCAGACTTTTGCCTACATTATCTCATAATGTAGGGATTGAGGTTGAAGATACTTATCATCCACATAACTAGTAGGCATTCCTATCCCAAGGTGTTGTGGTGAGTCCTCATTGATCGGGGACTAGTTTCAAGTTACTTGCTATTTTATTGTCAAAAGACTTTTGCTTATGTTGTGTATTGAGGGTGAGCTAAGGATATGTCTTAGCCCCCGCCCATACTCATATTTAGATACATCTCATTGGACATATGTTTGAGTCTATGTTGTCATAAGACATTTTTAGATTTTTATTCATGTTTTAGACTCTCTTATGATGTTTAGCATTTACATTTCACCTTATGTATGCTTATGATATGTAAAATAGGCTTGGTTGGAGACCTTCGAGATTTTGATCGCCGTGTTACGACTAGGCCCTAGGTCGGGTCGTGATAGTAAGGAACTGTGACATTCCTATAACAACATTTTGGATAAGGTATGACCATTATGAATTTCTAGTCATGTCATTTGGTTTGACCAATGCACTTGCGGCTTTCATGTACTTAATGAATAGGGTGTTCGAGTAATACCTAGATATGTTTGTGATTCTATTAATCGATGAAATTTTAATTTACTCTCGAAATGAGTAGTAGCATGCAAGTCACTTGAGGATTATGTTGCAAACTCTAAAAGACAAACAACTATTTGCAAAGTTCAACAAATGTGAGTTTTGGTTAAGGGAGGTGGCCTTCCTTGGTCACATTGTGTTTGGTGAAGGGATTATGGTTGATCCTAAGAAAGCCAAAGTGGTTAAGAATTGGCCTAGACCATTATCTCCTTCGGATATTGGGAGTTTCTGGGGCCTAGTCAAATACTATAGGAGATTTGCAGAAGAGTTTTCATCGATCTCGTTACCTTTGACCAAGTTGACTTAAAAGAAGGTGAAGTTTCAATGGTCGAAAGCATGTGAAAAGAGTTTTCAAGAATTGAAGGATCGTCTCACTAATGCTCCTATCTTGACTTTGTCGGAAGGGTCCGATGGTTTCGTGGAGTATTATGATGCCTCAAGGGTTGGACTTGGTTGTGTATTGATACAACATAGTAAGGTAGTAACATATGCTTTTAGGCAACTTAAGGTGCATGAACGAAACTATCCAACACATGATCTTGATCTAGAGGAGGTTGTATTTTCCTTGAAGATTTGGAGACACTATCTTTATGGTGTCCATGTAGATGTGTTCACCAATTATAAGAGTTTACAATATGTATTTAAGTAAAAAGATTTGAACCTTCGGCAAAGGAGATGGCTTGAGTTGTTAAAGGATTATGATATAAGTGTGTTATCTCATCCGGGCAAGGCAAATGTGGTTGCCAATACACTAAGTATGTTCTCCATGAGTAGTGTGGCACAAGTTGAAAAAGATAAGAAAGAATTGATTAAAGATGTTCATAGGTTGGCACGTTTAGGTGTGCATTTGGTTGATTCTAATAATGGAGGTGTTCTTGTTCATAATGGTTCAGAATCGTCTCTTTTAGCGGATGTCAAGGCCAAGAAAGACCAAGATCCAATGTTGGTTGAGTTAAAGAAGTCAGTTGTCGAAAAATCCATTGAGGCTTTCTCCTAAGAGGGAGATGGTGTGCTACGTTACCAAGGCCGTTTGTGTGTACCTAACATTGATGGGTTGAGAGAGTTGATATTAAATAAGGCCCATAGTTCTCAATACTCGATTCATCTGAGTTCCATCAAGATGTATCATGATTTGAGAGAAGTGTATTGGTGGAATGGCATGAAGAAGGACATAGCGAAGTTTGTAGGTACATGTACAAATTGCCAACAAGTTAAAGTTGAGCATTAAAGACCATGAGGTCTCGCCCAAGATATTAAAATTCCTACTTGTAAATATATGGATTTTGTAATGGATTTGCCTCGTATTAAGAAGCAACATAATTCCATTTGGGTTGTTGTGGATCGGATGACCAAGTCATCTCACTTTCTATCGGTTAAGATTTCTTATGGTGCCGAAGATTATGCTAAGTTATATGTATGTGAGTTAGTAAGACTTTATAGTTTTCCCTTGTCCATCATATAGGATCGAGGTACACAATTCACTTCATATTTTTGGAGGTCGTTTCAAAATGGTCTCGGTACAAAGGTTAAGTTAAGTACTGCTTTTCACCCTCAAACTGATGGTCAAGCCTAAAGAATAATCCAAACTTTAGAGGATATGCTAAGGGAGTGTGTTATTAATTTAAAAGTAAGTTGAAATGAACATTTGCCATTGATTGAGTTTGTCTATAATAATAGTTCACCCTAACATCCAAATAGCTCCTTTAGAAGCATTGTATGGGAGGAGATGTGGGTCACCAATGGGATAGTTTGAAGTAGGTGAGATGGACTTGATTGGTCCAGATTTGGTTATTGATGCTATGGAGAAGGTTAGAATCATAAGGGAGAGGCTGAAGATGGCTCAAAGTCATCAAAAGTCTTATTCCGATGTTAGAATAAGAGACCTTGAATTCGAGATGGATGAGTGGGTCTATGCAACGGTTTCACCCATAAAGGGTGTGATGCATTTTGCAAGAAAGGGAAATTGAGTCCTACGTATGTTGGAGCTTACAAGGTATTGAGATGTGTTTTCAAGGTGGCTTATGAGTTAAATTTTCTATTTGAGTTAGCTATGGTTCACCCGGTGTTTCATATGTCTATGTTGAGGAAGTTTGTGGGTGATTCAAGCTCCATTGTGCCCTTGAAAGATGTAAGTGTTGAGGAGGATTTTGACTTATGAAGAAGTTCCAGTGGAAATATTAGACCGGCAAGTTAAGAAGTTAAGAAACAAAGAAGTTGTGTCCGTCAAAGTGTTATGGAGGAATCAACAAGTAGAAAGTGCTACTTGGGAGGCGGGAGCGAAAATAATGAAATGATACCCGTACCTCTTCCCCTCTACTCAAGCCTAAAGTAGTAAGTTGCTCTTATTCAAGCTAGTTGAACTCTTACGTACTTAGTTCCTCCTATGTAATTCATATGCATGCATGTTCATGAAAAAGTTGATTTCAAAGTTATGATTTTATGTTAAGTTGAAGATTTCATATTCTATGCATTTTAAGATGTCATCATAATCATGATGGGTCGCTAGTCCTCTTTCTGTATCCTTCTTATGATAAGTTAAATCTCATTCGAGGACAAATATTTTCAAGGAGGAGATATTGTAACATTTCTCAAAACACTTATACATGTCTTAAGAATGCCTTAGGAATAGGCCACTCGCGTAACACATTATTTTTAGTTTTTTTGACAAATTCGAGTCTGGAATGTAGATCATGGGATCAAAAACTGCTGGAAAATGGTCTCGGTAGATTTTAAGACTCATGTATCAAAAGATAAATTTTGTCAAAATTTGCATAAAACAGTGAGGTGCGCAGCAGCTCCGCGTCACCCACCTGTTTCCATTCAGTGTAATTTTTCTCTGAGTCAAAATCTGGCTAAAAATCTCATTCGCTAATAATTGGCCTATCCGGAAGCATCTCCGCGTTGCTGACCTGGGCAAGAAATTTTGCTCGAATTCAGTTTTTAAGTAAGGGCATTTAAGACTTTTCTCTAATTATTAGTTAATGAACCTGAACATTTTTATACCTAATTCTACTCTATAAACTATCCTAAACCCTTAATTCCATTCATTATTCTACAATTCACCTACTCAAATATTTCTCTCTCTATAAGAGCTCTCAAAGAATTCATTGAAGACTTCAAAGAAATTCACTCAAGATCTCCACCAAAACTCTCAAATTCTTCCATATTCCTTGGTCTTCTTACTCAAGGTATGTGAGTATTGATTCATGGATTCTTTCATTCATAAAGCCCAATCAATTTCTCAACTTTTCTATTAAATTCAAGTATGGAATTTTTTAGGTTTTATCATCTCTATTCAAATTACATGAATTATGATTCTACTCATGGTTATGAATCTATTTTAAGATAAATTGATGATTATTGCATTGAATTGAAGAGCTTTTCATGAATTCTCCTACATTGATCTCTAGGGTTCATGATATGAATTATGAGTATTTTCAATTATACTTCCAAATGATATTATGTTTATGAATTATGTATGGGCTGATAGAAAGTATATGATCATGTATGTTTTCAAATCAATTTCATGATTTTCAAGTCAATTGATCATGTATTCATGTTTTACCCTAATTTCCAAGTATGAATTATGATTTTAAGATGAGTTATGATTTGATCATGAGTTAAATGATTTCCAATGAAAGTTTTATATGAGTTAAAGTTGATATTTGTGATTCTAAAGTTAAAATTATGATGATGATCAGAGTTAAGATCAAAAGATGTTCAAAGATGGTGATAAGGACAATTCTCACCGAAGTTATGGATTCCTATGAATCACTCCATAGATGAGCTATTCCTAATATGTTTTAAAGATAGATTGATAGGCAATTACTTTTCCTACTATGTTACAATCATGTTTATGAGTTTTCGTTGGGATATTGGCTAAGCACCGAGAGGGCTTCTAGGTGGGATTCGGTCCGATAACGCAATTAGTTACCCAAGGAAATCCAAGTAGCAACCTAAAGTCCCAAACTACGTTGCCTAGTTAGGTTTTCTTCATGTCCTAACTAGTGGATCCACATAATGCATAGTTGAGATGAGTTGATTACTTTTGGAGTATGCCCTGTCAAGCTAGCCTCCCTTGTTTCGATGCAGGAGTCATCGGATTCCATGTAATAGCTCGCATGGTCTTAGTTGTCGGTTAAATGTCCTATCCCACACAAGTTAAAATTAAAGCTATGAGATGTCAAGTTATGAGTTGAAAGTTGAAGTTCTTATGATATGCATGGACCAAGAGTTTCTTATAATTTAAATTGCTTGTAAACTATACTCATGTTCATTATGATTGGTCATGCATCCTATGACATATTGATTACGTTCTTTACTTGTTCATGCATGTCTCACATACTTAGTGCATTCAAACGTACTAACACATATTTTGCCTACATTATCTCTGGAGGGGAGCCTTGGAGTAACTGGTAAAGTTGCTGCCATGTGACCAAGAAGTCAAGGGTTCAAGCCTTGAAAACAGCCTCTGGCAGAAATGCAAGGTAAGGCTGCGTACAATAGACCCTTGTGGTCGGGGCCTTCCCCGGATCCTGCGCATAGCGGGAGGTTAAATGCATCGGGCTGCCCTTTTTTATTATCTCATAATGCAAGGACGGACGACACTCACGATCACCCCACTTGTGGCTAGAGATTTGCTTTAGATTTCAAAGAAGTTGGTGAGTCCTCATTCTACAAAGGACAAGACTTTTATTCATGTTACTATTGTTTAGACTTTCTTTTATTGTTAGGGTGAGCTAGGAGTTTGTCCTAATCCCCCATCAAAGACTAGAGTAAAGACATATTTAGACGATACTATGGTGTAGTCCGGTTGGACGTTTTATAGAGTTCATCTCCCTTAGTCTCATTTCCCACTTACTGATTACTTTCGCCTAAGTTTATGTTGTTCTTTACCTTATGTATGCGATGTATGGTAAGATGGCTTTGGGTTGAGGTCCCTCGCATCCCGATCGCCGTGTTATGACTAGGCCCTAGATCGGGTCGTGACACTTTTCTTTTATTAACTATATTTTATACTAATTAACTCCTAATTAATTATTAATCACTCATTTGATTTTTTATACTCTTTTCTTTTCTTTTCTTTATTAATTAACTTATATTTAATACTAATTAACTCCTAATTAATTATTAATCACCCATCTGAACCCCCACCCCATCCCACCCCAAATCGTCTTCTCCACCAAAATGGGGAGAAGAATTATTCTTCTTCTTTATGAATTTTGAAAGGAAAAAAAATCAAGATTCAAAATGGGGAGTAAATGGAGGTGAGTGTGAAGAAGAAGAGGGTAGATTGGTGCGAAGAAGAAAGGACGTGGGGTAATTTTATTTTTTTAATTTGTTTTTACTTTAATAGGTTTTGAAAGAAAGAAAGATTAAGATTCAAAATGGGGAGTAAATAAAAATGGGTGTGAAAAGAAGAGGGTAGGTGGGTATGAATAAGAAAAGATGTGGGGGTGAGATGTTTTTTTTTTTACTTTTCTGACGGGCTCCTTTTTTTATTTTTGGTACGTCAGTTGTAGGGGGTAATAAATTCACTTTTAGGTAGTTTAAGTGTGTAATAAGTCATCATAATAGTTTATGTGTTAATTGACTTTTCGATATAATTTCGAAAGAGGGGGAATTTATGTCTTTTCTCTAAAATTATATCTTTTAAAAAATATAGTGATGAAACAAATTAAACTTAACCCCTTTTATCAAGTGTTTTATCTAACAAAGCAAATAGTAGTATATAGTTTGGGTCTTCATCTTACTCGAAAATGACATTATTATTTTCTATTCCCGTTTTGATTTATTCGTTTTACTTTTTTTTAATATATTCAAAAATAGAATCTTTTTTTATATAATTTTATAATTTTAACTTTTCACATGACATGTTTAAAATTATAAAGTTAGAAGATATATTAATATATTTACACTAAATTCACAATATATTTTTTATTTTTTTTAAATTTTATATCAAATTAAAATTAGATAAATAAATTAAAGTGTTGATAGTAATATTTTTAAATCTAAAAGAAGGTTTAGAAATAAAAGTGTTCGGATTGTTTTGGAAAATGAAAGTGGTCCAATACCAGTCTTTTGGATGGACTAGAATTAAACCGCGGCAAGGGGGAGGGAACAGACAAAGACTTGGGAACTGAAAAGACCAAGCTTTTTCTTAGTTTGTTTCAGCTATTTTTTCTTGTTTCTTTTTCGCTCCCTTTCTCTCGTCTCAATTATCACACGCACAAAACACAGACAATATACTAGTAATAAAAGTTGAAAGCTACAAGCCTCCTTGTCCCTTTCCTAGCCACTCGTTTATGGGTCTTTGTTTCATCTTTGACTTAACTACGTTTCAAAATATTTAGAAAGCAGCAAAGAGATGAATAAATTTATTCATGTATTTATCATATAATTAATTAGAAAATAAATTATTTATATATAAAATTAATATAATATATGATTTACAATTTAAAAATTTACATAATTAATAATGAAGTATAATTTAGAAGGAAATTTGTGTATCATTTTATGTTGATTAAAAATATAAAATAACTAATGTTGACGTAACTAATATTAATACGTGCATAATTCTAGCCGATTAACAAACTAATCCCTATGCCTATTGGCTAATAACCAAAAAATCTGTACTCCAGCTTCCCCACTCTCACAGAGAAGTTCAATTCCTTGTTTCCCCACTCTTCTCAAGTCTGCTGAGTGTTTTTCATCCCTACACCTATGCTAGTAAGTCCCTTTTTTAAACCCATTAATGACAGGCCACTCGCCATTGTTTCTCAGTAACAAGTCACAAGACACTATTTTTACATATATTTTGTCAGTTGCCACTTTACTGGTCTATGATGGAGTCTCTGTCAGTGAATGAATGGCTGTAAAGATCAAGTCAGACTTCTTCCTTTACACTTGTCTCTTTGCAACTTCGTCTCTGAACATCTCTTCTCTCTGCTTTCTAAAAGAATGGGTCTTTATAACTAGTATTATTGTTTCTTGCTCCATCCAAAGGACTAGTCTTTATCCTGGTTTCATCTTTTAACCAACACAGTCGGATCGTTTTCTTTTCTTTCTTGGGATTTTAGAACTTCTCCCAAGAAAGAGGTACATTTTCTGCTTCCTTCAATCAAATTACAGACAAAAGAAAAAGAAACTGTCTGCCTTTTTCCTTTTATCTTTTTCTGTCTTGCAAGAATCACTACTGTTGTTTTGCATATTTTGATACTTACTACAGTTAAGTATCTTTTTCCCCTAAAAATTGTTCCTTTAGACTGTAGCTTTCTATAACCTCCCTTATCGTCTAACTAAATCCAGTTTGGGTCCTACAATTTACACTTGTTTCTTGATTTTGGAGATTTTTTTTTCAGTAGTTAGAACTTGAGATTAATTGGAGACATTTTAGATAGATCATTTTGCTTAGTAAATTATTGGATTTTGCTTTTCATTGTGTATTTCAGTTTGGTTGTTTTCTTTTCCCTTTTTGGATTTTGGTTGGTCCAGCTGATGAGCTACTTTAATTTGGAAGGCTATTCAATCATTAGACTCCAGCCGACAGTGGATAAATTTGTTTATATTAATACTCCATATGAAAAAAATTAGAAAACATCTGTGAGTGACTGCATTATTGTGTTAAGGGTGTGGCTTAATTTATATATATCTGGAATAACTTTTCAAGATTCTCTCTTAATCCCTATATTGACACGTATTTTTGTTGAGAATTTTACCTACATGTTCCTCCTTTTTGCTTAGTTGGTTATTTTCTTCTTTTGTTTATCAATATTATAAATGGTTTATCAGTAGTTTTGTTTTCTCAATTACTTGATTTTAAGGTACATAATCTGCATTTCATTTACATTTTGTGTGGCTGTTAACTCTTCAAAACTGAGCTAGAGTTGGTTAGATCTCCTTAAATGTTTCTATTTTGTTTTATTGGATTTGATGTGTTCAAAATCTTGGAGTAGGTGGATGGATGAGCATGAAAAGGAGGTGATTTAGAGGGAATAAGATCTTGGCGCGGACAAAGCTTAAAATTGTAACTTTCCTTCACATTTTGTGACGTTGTTAACTCAGGTCAAGAATTTAGAGGTAAAAAATTAAAGGCTTGAACTGTGTGATGGAATCATCCTCATCAAAGAGGGCCAAGGCACCAGGGAGTATAGCTCATTGCTTGGTTGATGGATGTAGTTCAGACCTCAGTGAATGCAGAGAGTATCACCGCCGGCATAAAGTTTGTGAGGTCCATTCAAAGACTGCCAAAGTAACCATTGCCGGTCGAGACCAACGCTTCTGTCAGCAATGCAGCAGGTAATGCTTTGATTGAAATGCTGCTCTTCTGAGTCATTTTGTTGTCATCTTAGACCTTAATGCATTCAAACAAGTAATATTTGGATCAAGTAAGGAATGAAGCAGTCATGAAAGGCAGATCCTCATCATTAAGTTAACATGAAGTAAATTAACTTCCGCTTACTCCATGTTCATTGAGTCGGAGACAATTGTTTGGTTAGAGATTCACTTCCTCGTAAGCGCCGTATAAGTCAGAATGTCTAGTTGTTCAATTCTTGGAAGAGCAAATTAATTAGGATGTCTTACTGAAACTTGAATGGAAGAACATTTTCCTATTCTTCCATCTATTATGAGAGGATAGTATGACAATCTGGGGTCATTTTGCTCTTCCCTTAGCTCCTATGCTTTCAAAAATATATTTTGATCAAGAAAATGAATCAATATTATAACAAGGTCAGTCCTCGTTGTGTTTTCACTCACACTAGCTATTTAAGTAAAGTAATTAAACTAGTAAACAATTTTATGTAATATAGTTGGTGACAAGGTTTGTTCCGTTAAAATGTTGGGAGTTCCTAATAAAGGCTAGAAAACATGCAAACTAAGAATTTCAATCCTTGGAAGACGCATAAATTAGAAGAGTTAAGTCCATTTACTTATGCCTGGATAGAATAACAACGTTCTTCTTTCTCCCAAAGTTGTTAGACTTGTGACTTTGTTCTTGATCCTTGGTACACCAGATAGTTCAGAAGATGGTAATTAGAGAGGTGTCTAGACTGGCATAGAAGGTATTCGAGATAGTGAGCTAAACTTTTAGTGCTAGAATTTAACCTATTAAAATAGATCATGATCTTAATTAGAATCCACTTGCCTTCATTTCTTTCTGCCAACTTGAAGCTCATCTTAACGAGTTCTGGCATGTAGAGTAGTATTGATGTTTGATGCATTGCTTTCAGTTCTAAAATTATGTGATGATACCTAGAAGAAATTCTCTGCTTTATCAGCAATTCAGAATAGATGTTGCTCTTTAGTCCTATCCTAACTGATTCTCTGCTTGCTTATTTTTCTGATATTAGCTTAGATAGTTGAAACTTTGATTATAAGGTTTCTGGATTTGTCCCATCCCTGATAAATTTAAGATTGAAATTGATTTATGTTGCAGCATTATCTCGTTCTGATGGATCCTTTTGTAGGTTTCATTCATTGGTAGAGTTTGATGATGGAAAGAGAAGCTGTCGGAAACGTCTTGATGGACACAACAGGCGTCGAAGGAAGCCTCAGCCAGATTCTATGGCCAAAAATTCTGGATTACTTTTTGGCCAACAAGGTTAGAGCCATTCATTTATATAATAATAAAAATGAAACATGAAGCATTTCCACCTTGTTCTTAGAATTGGCTACCATTATTATGGTTGTTTGTTTAATCAAATGATGTTATGATCAAAAGACTGAATCATTTGTAGGAACAAAACTCCTGTCATTTAGCAGTCAACAAATATTTCCAAGCGCAGTTGTGAGCTCTGCATGGGCTGATGTTGAAAAAAGGGACAGCGATATGGTATTATACAACAACCAATCACATATAAATTACATGGACAGTCAAAACTCGTTCCCTGATTCTTCGGCTCATAGCTATAAAGGAGGAAGCCAATTCCAGTTCATGCAAGGCAGTGACCGCAGTCTCACTGAAGCTTCTTCAATCTGCCAGCCACTTCTTGAACATCCCACTTCTGCAGCAGGAATTTCTAGCAGCGGACAAAAGATCTTCTCCAGTGGATTAAATGAAATTGTTGATTCTGATCGTGCTCTCTCTCTTCTGTCATCAGCACCCGCTGTAACTAGGGAGATTGGTTTGAGTCACATGGTGCAGCAGCCTGCCTCTATCCCGCGTTCCCAGTCACATGGCCTGCAGTATGGTGGTCTAAGCCATTTCCCTTTTGCTCAAGATTTCAATAGCAGACCTCAAGATTCACATGTTAGCGACAGCAGCAGCCCTCTCCATTTCCATGATATGTTGCAAAATGCACAAGATGGATCATCTACAAGTGGTGGCTCTCAGCAAACACTAGCCTTTATGTGGGACTAAACTTTCAGCGCCTTGGTCTCTGCTAACATCAAGGAAATTCCATTAATCTTGAATCCATCCAAGCAAATGCTATTCCATTTCAGAAATGTTTAGCTTCTAATTAAGGAACACATAATTTCCAACACAAGAATCGAATGTTTGTGAGGGAGGTTGACTTTGTGTGATATATGACTTGACTTTTCTATATTTACCCTTCATTATGATTCTCGAGTTTTGCATCCTATTCCATTAGAATTTCTCAACATATAGAGGCCGTTTGGATTGTCTCTTATAAGCTGTTTTAAGCTTTTTTTGAGTATTTGGCTGATCAACTTAAAGTCATTTTGTGCTTAAAATAAGTTTCAATAAATATTTGGATTTATTTGGATGAACTTATTTTAAGCAGTTTATAAGTTGAAAACAGCTTATAAGTCAAAAAAAAAAGTTGGTGTATACCTATTTTTTTTAACTTATAAATAATTTTCAACTTATAAGCTGTTTAAAAATAAGTCAGGCTTTATGCCAATCAACATCGTTCGTTCTCCCCGCCCGGGAAGAACTTCACTCCCAAGCAAGCTAATAATCACCAAAAAGGAAATAAGCTTGTGGCTTATCAAGTGCCAACCTTTGCCAAATTTATATCTCCAAACTAAAAGGTTTGACTATTAACTAGACAACACCTGGACCACAATTATCTTTTTAAAATTCCCTAACTTCCAATTAACATCTCTAGGTTGGCTTTGTCAGTTTGGCTACCCATTTTATTGACATTTCTTCTCTTTTTGATGATGAATGGAATTTTTGACAATTGCTGGGACGAGTCTTGTTCTAAACCACTTCAAAATCTTAATCTTATTAGGGGTTTGATTGATTTCATGTGATTTGAAATTAGAAGATGAAATCAATGTAAAAATTAATGCATTAATATACACTTTGTAAAAACAAAAAATACCATTTTATATCTTCCAATCATTTTATTAATTATTACTCTTACCAATCTTTAAATTATTTATATCGCATATAACAATTACTCTCATCAAAAAAATATTTTTGTTTACAAAAAAACTATTTCATTTCCATACATATCTCTTAGTAATTCTTTATAAAAATGTTTTTTTTGTTAGTGGATAAATATTAATTTTACTTTTTTTTATTGAACTAAAGTTCGATCAACAATATTGTATTTTTTTCTAGAAAGTTTTTATTATCAATTTTACTTATTTGATAAGATTATATAAAGAATTGGACCCAAATTTGATAGTTTTCAAAACTTATTAGTTTATATATTTATAAACAAAAAATACAAATTTAAAAACTCAAATTACATGTCCGAATAAAACTTCAATTTTAGTTCATATAATTTTATATCATGATTTGATCTCACATGACTAAATGTGTCTTTAATATTCCACTTTGGAACAAATTGTAATTTAATTCTCTGATCTTAGAAATATCCAAAAAAATATATTCAAAAATCTCTTGATTTAATCAAGGGAAAAGGCTCAAATATGCCATCGTACTTTCAAAAAAGGCTCATTTATGCCATCCGTTAAAAGTTTGGCTCATCTATGTTATTGCCGTTTGAGAAAAGGTTCATCTATGTCATTATTTTTTAACTCCAATTTTGCAAAACCACCCAAACAACTTTTAACACTTTTCATTTGAAGTTTTGGATCAAATGTACTCTTTTTGCTCCTTCTTCTTCAAGACTACCAAGAACACCCGAAGAACAAATTTTCAACTTTTCTAATTTTTTACGAATCACCTCAAAATTCAATAGTAGCGTCCCTCCGAGTTAGATATCAAAACCCAATATCTTTTGAGCTTGAATTCAACCTAACTCAATAAGATACACTTAATTTTTTTCAAAACGAAAAAGGGCCTAAAATGCCCTTGAACTTTTGGAAAAGGTACAAAAATGTCTCTCATCCATCTATTGGGTTTAAAATACCCTTGACATCACACCGATGAATAAGATTCTACTTGACGCGGCATGTTGGACACCCTAGGACACTTGAAAAATCTTGTGCTATGATACCAAGTTTGTCATGATCCAACTTAGAGCCTAGTCGTAACACGGTGATCGAAACTCCGAAGGGCTCAAACCAAGCCTCTTGTACATATCATAAGCATACACAAGGTAAAATAAAAGCGAAAACATCATAAGAGAGTCTAAACTATAAATAGAAATTTAAGAATGTCACATGACAACATAAACTCGAAATATTTGTCCAACTAGATGCCTCTACTCATGAACATGGGCGGGGGCTAAGACATGTCTCTAACTCACCCTCAATATGAAACATAACAAAAGTCTTTGAAACAATAACCAACTCGATGACTAATCCCTAATAGATGAGGACACACCATAAACACCGCCGATAGGAAGGCTTAACTAGCCACATAGAAGATTATGATCTTCAACCTCAACCCCTATATTATGAGATAATGTAGGCAAAAAGTATGCATTAGTACGTTGGAATATACTAAGTATGTAGGCAATGCAATTCATAGAAAATCATGTTTGTACAAATGTCTATTTTAAATAGCATGATAGGAGAAGTAGTAAAAATCATAAGTAAACTTTAAGAAGGATCAATGCATCATAACCATAAGAGTATCATATAAAGTAAAATATATGATTAGTCATTTAGAACATAAAAAAGGACTATACATATGTGGGATAGAAACCATAACCGACAATAAGACCATGAGAACTATGACATGGAATCCCAATGTTGCCCCTACATCGGAGGAAAGGGGGAGACTACTTGCCAAGGTAGACTCCTATATGCCTAAGTGGATCTACTAAGAGGTTATATGAACCGGGTACTTACTCCTAGTTCTTAGACTTGGGTACTCACCTCCAAGCCTTAATATTTCGGGTACTCACCTCTTAGAGATTTGGGTATTCGCCTCTGATCCCTTTGTTTCTATGGTGGCACATAATTCAAGAGACATGAGGTTGCTACTAGGTCTTTTGGTAGGCCCCCCACTTCAAGTCCCCTCGGTGCTAAGAAAAATCCCATGAAATATATATATATATATATATAAAAAAAGAGGGCAGCCCGGTGCACTTAAGCTCCCGCTATGCGCAGGGTCCGGGGAAGGGCCCGACCACAAGGGTCTGTTGTACGCAGCCTTACCTTACATTTCTGCCAGAGGCTGTTTCCAAGGCTTGAACCCGTGACCTCCTGGTCACATGGCAGCAACTTTACCAGTTACTCCAAGGCTCCCCTTCTGAATATATATATATATATATATATATATATATATATATATATATATATATATATATATATATATATATATATATATATAGCATAGAAATTATAATTTCATGTATCATAGGTTTGAAATCATAGAGTAGCTCATTTTCATAACATTCTTGTAATATGAGAATTGTCGTTTCATCATTATAATCATATTTGCATAATTCATATTGTCAGGCCTTAAGGAACCACATTGGGCCCTAAGTCACCTTTCCATAGTTTGCATGAAAATCGTCATTCGAAACATACTTATAGTCCATGATCATAATTGAAATACATAATCATAGTTCATACTTGGAAATTCATGATCATAGTTTATACTTGAAATTAGGGTAAAACATGAATGCATAATCATTTGATTTGAAGATCATGAAATTGACTTAAAAACTTGCATGATCATAAACTTTGTATCGACCCATACATAATTCATATAGATAATATAATTAGGAAGTATAATTGAAAATACTCATATTTTACATCATGAACCCTAGAAATCAAAATAGGAGAATTCATGAGAAAACTCTTCAATTTAATGCAATAACCATCAATTTATATCAAAATAGACTAATGATCATACTTTAAATCATAATTCATGCAATAGGAATAGAGATCATAAAACCCATAAAATACCATATTTTAATTTAATAGAAAACTTGAGAAATTGATTGGCTTCATGGATGAAAGAATCCATGAATTAATACCCACATACCTTAAGTGAGAACATCAATTAATTTGGAAGAACTTGAGAGTTTTGATGGAGAGGTTGAGTGAATTTACTTGAAGTCTTCAATGGAGTCCTTGAGAGTCTTTTGTAGAGAGATATATATTTGAGTGGGTGAATTGTAGAAGAATGAATAGAATTAGAGGTTTAGGTTAATTTATAGAGTTGAATTAGGTTCTAAAAAGATCTAGGTTCATTATCTAATAATTTGAGAAAAGTCTAAAACGCCCTTACTAAAAACTAATTTCGGCCATGAAAAATCATTGTCTGGTCTGCGACGCGGACTTGTTGCGCACCTTACTGTTTTGCGCAATTTCTTCGAAAATCTATCTTTTGATATATGAGTCTTAAAAATCCACTGAAACTATTTCCCGCAGGTTTTGACCTCCTGATCAATATTTTAAACTCGGATTTTTCAAAAAAATTAAGGATGATGCATTATTTGAGCGACCTATTCTCAATGCATTCTTAAGGCACTTATGAGCATTTTGAGGGATGTTACAATATCTCCCTTTGGGAACATTCGTCCTCGAATGAGATTTAACTAATATGGAAAGAAATGGAAAAAGAACTAACAACCCAACATGAACATGAGGACACTTTGAAAAATGCATAGAACATGTTTACTTCCTACTTAACATAAAACATAGTCTTTAAGAAAATTATTTTCATTAATCATGCATGCATATGAATGACATAAGGAACTGAAACGTAGGAGTTTAATCGATTTGATCATGAGTAACTTAGTACCTTTAGGCTTGAGTGAAAGGAAAGAGAGACGAATAACTCTTCATCATGTCTGATTCCGCTTCCCACGTAGCACTCTCTACTTGTTGATTCCTCCATAACACTTTGACATATACAACGTCTTTATTTCTTAATCTCTTCACTTGTTGGTCTAAAATTTCAATCAAAATCTCCTCATAAGTCAAAATTTCTTCAATATTCACATTCTCTATTGGCACAATAGAAAATGGATCACCCACAAACTTCCTCAATATTGACACATAAAATATCGGATGAACCAAACCAACTTAAATGGCAAGTCTAACTCATATGCCATTTTGTCAATATACCTTAGGATCCTAGACCTCTACAGGAAAATTTATCTCAAGAGTACTACCCCTTACTACTCGTATTCAACAAACCTCGAAACTTAATAAAGAAACACACAATGCATTGTACATTCACCCATATGGCATCAACACTACATTCAAGCCTAGTTCTGTAACAACTCTAATACACTCAGTTGAAACCCTTAACAAAAAGTCATCAATGGACTGCTACTAATAATTCACATATCTACAACCACACATTCACCCCTATTATTCTAACCACTTTATGACTCCCTTGAAGTCAACATCACTTAATAATTTTTTTGTGTCCATCCTAGCATCTCTACATCCTCATTGGTATTCATTCCTACCAAAGGTCACACCAATATATTATTACCTATCTATTGCCCACAACAAGGTCTCATCTAGCTCTTCCTCCATTTCTATAACTTCAAATGGGGCAAGCATGCCACAGTTTATCAAAACACGAAATGGCCACTCTCTCTCCATTTATCATGACCCCAAACTAGAGTCTTAAGACAAGAATTGAAGCTACCCTCATATACTGAATTATGACCCTTCCATTATAGAATAGACTCATTTGGGAATTGAAACTTGAATCAATGAGTTCTACAATCTATAGAAGCATAAGATACCAATCCATACCAATTGTTACCATTTCAAAAAGGGAATTCACACTTACCGGATGAAGCACCATGCTAAGTTTGGGGATCCACAGAGGGGTAGGGCTGAGATTGCCGACTACTATCCTTATCATTATTAGCAACCCTTGGACAATGCCTCCACTTGTAATTCTTCGCACCAAAACCAAGACATACACCCGAACCAGCTAGACAATCTCCTGGATGGTACCTTCCACACTTTTGGCATGCGAGAAAAGTTTGACAACTATAATTGTCACATTGATATCTAGGGTTAGACACCCTATCCTTGTGATACTTAGGCACTAAAGTATTATCAAGAGATGATCCATTCTCAATCCGAGCCTTCTTAGTCATCCTAGGAACCTCCTTAAGCTTTTTCTCTTCAATTTGCTCGATACGAGTCATGAGTCTAGAGATATCCATTTTCTTTATTAACATGGCCGTCTTACATTCTTGAACAACCAAATCTGAAGCCCCTGATATAAAATTACTCATTTGGGATCGAGGGTCGGATACCAAAGTCGGAGCATACTTGGACAACTTCATGAAGTTGAGGGCATACTCACTCACACTCATACTCCTTTGTTTCAAGTTGATAAATTCCATCACTTTCGCCTCCCTCAAATCTAAGAAAAAGAAACGGTCAAGAAATGAACCCTTAAAACTTTTCCAAATTATAGGACCCTCATTCACTCTTTCGGCCTTCCATTGGTTGTACCACACTTGAGTGACACCCTTGAGTTGGTAGGCTGCCAACTTTGCCTTTTCTTCTGAAGTCACTCCCATAATGCTCACTATCTTGTAGACCTCATCAATGAACTCTTAAGGATCCTCATCAACCTTTGAGCCATAAAACTCCTGAGGATTCATTCGTACAAAGTCCCTTACTTTTGCAGCTGGAGTAGAAATATTAGGAGGAGTCGCAACCCCTTGGTTGGTCACTACTTGGGCTAGCATAGTAATGGTAGTTCAAAACTCCGTATTAGTCACTTGGTCCAGTAAAGGACCATTGTCTTGAGGAGTCGGGGGAGCTTGGGCTTTATTAGCATTGTCTCCCCTTGGTGACAATGGCCTTCTTGGAGCCATCTTTTTGAAAATCGCATAGAAACACTATTAGGATAAAAAGTTTTACAGTAAACTCTATAGAATGACATGGATCATGAAAGAAATGAGAATTCCTAAAACGCCTCATAGACTCCTACTCATAAGTGTGGCGTGCTTCACACTTATGAATAAGACTCTACTTGACACGACATGTTGGACACCCTAGAACACTTGAAAAATCTTGTGCTCTGATACCAAGTTTGTCATGATCCAACTTAGAGCCTAGTCATAATACGGTGATCGAAACTCCGAAGGGCTCAAACCAAGCCTTTTGTACATATTATAAGAATACACAAGGTAAAATAAAAGCGAAAACGTCATAAAGGAGTCTAAACTATGAATAGAAATTTAAGAATGTCACATGACAACATAGACTCAAAATATTTATCCAACTAGATGCCTCTACTCATGAACATAGGCGGGGGCTAAGATATGTCCTTAACTCACCCTCAATATGAAACATAACAAAAGTCTTTAAAATAATAACCAAATGAATGACTAGTCCCCAATAGATGAGGACTCACCATAAACACCGTCGATAGGAAGGCTTAACTAGCCACGTAGAGGATATGATCTTCAACCTCAACCCCTACATTATGAGATAATGTAGGTAAAAAATATGCATTAGTACGTTGGAATTTCCTAAGTATGTAGGCAATGCAATTCATAGAAAACCATGTTTGTACAAATGTCTATTTTAAATAGCATGATAGGAGAAGTAGTAAAAATCATAAGTAGTCTTTAAGAAGGATCAATACATCATAACCATAAGAGTATCATATAAAGTAAAAGATAGGATTAGTCATTTAGAACATAAAAAAAGGACCACACATATGTGGGATAGGAACCATAACCGATAATAAGACCATGCGAGCTATGACATGAAATCCCAATGTTGCCCCTACATCAGAGGAAAGGGGGAGACTACTTGCCAAGGTAGACTCCTATATGCCTAAGTGGATCTACTAAAAGGTTATGTGAACCGGGTACTCACCCCTAGTTCTTAGACTCGGGTACTCACCTCCAAGCCTTGATATTTCGGGTACTCACCTCTTAGAGATTTGGGTATTCGCCTCTAATCCCTTTTTTTCTATGGTGGCACATAATTCAAGAGACATGAGGTTGCTATTAGGTCTTTTGGTAGGGCCCCCACCCCAAGTCCCCTCGGTCCTAAGAAAAATCCCATGGAATATATATATAGCATATAAATCATAATTTCATGTATCATAGGTTTGAAATCATAGAGTAGCTCATTTTCATAACATTCTTGTAATGTGAGAATTGCCGTTTCATCATTATAATCATATTTGCATAATTCATATTGTCAAGCCTTAAGGAACCACATTGGGCCCTAAGTCACCTTTCCATAGTTTGCATGAAAATCGTCATTCGAAACATACTTATAGTCCATGATCACAATTGAAATACATAATCATAGTTCATACTTGAAAATTCATGATCATAATTTATACTTGAAATTAGGGTAAAACATGAATGCATAATCAATTGATTTGAAGATCATGAAATTGACTTAAAAACATGCATGATCATAAAATTTGTATCGACCCATACATAATTCATATAGATAACATAATTAGGAAGTATAATTGAAACTACCCATATTTTACATCATGAACCCTAGAAATTAAAATAGGAGAATTAATGAGAAAACCCTTCAATTTAATGCAATAACCATCAATTTATATCAAAATAGACTAATGATCATACTTTAAATCATAATTCATGCAATAGGAATAGAGATCATAAAACCCATAAAATACCATACTTTAATTTTATAGAAAACTTGAGAAATTGATTGGCTTCATGGATGAAAGAATCCATGAATTAATACCCACATACCTTAAGTGAGAACATCAATTAATTTGGAAGAACTTAAGAGTTTTGATGGAGAGGTTGAGTGAATTTACTTGAAGTCTTCAATGGAGTCCTTGAGAGTCTTTTGTAGAGAGAGATATATTTTAGTGGGTGAATTGTAGAAGAATGAATAGAATTAGAGGTTTAGGTTAATTTATAGAGTTGAATTAGGTTCTAAAAAGATCTAGGTTCATTAGCTAATAATTTGGGAAAAGTCTAAAACGCCCTTACTAAAAACTAATTTCGGCCATGAAAAATCATCGTCAGGTCCGCGATGCGGAGGCCAGCAAGTCCGCAATGCGGATTTGTCGCGCACCTTACTATTTTTCGTAATTCCTTCGAAAATCTATCTTTTGATATACGGGTCCTAAAAATCCAATGAAACTATTTTTCCGCAGGTTTTGATCCCTTGATCGATATTTCGAACTCGAATTTTCTAAAAAGATTAAGGATGATGCATTATTTGACCAGCCTATTCCAAAGGCATTCTTAAGACATTTATGAGCATTTTGAGGGATGTTACATTTATTTAACAAAATTTTAATTAATTAATTAGAATAATTTTTTTAAACACGTGGAAACCATCTATTAGTTATAATTTAATTAATTAAAATCAAATTTATTTAATAGAATTTTAACTAAATAATTTAAATAGTTTTTTAAACATGTGTAGACCATTTATTGGTTATAATTTAATTATTTAAAATTAATTATAAATCAAAATTTATTTAACAAAATTTTAATTCAATAATTTTTTTAAACACGTGGTGGTCATCTATTGGTTATAATTGAATTATTTTAAATTTATTACAAATCAAATTTTATTTAAAAGAATTTTAATTAAGTAATTTGAATAATGTTTTTATACACGTGTCGTCCATTTATTGGTTACAATTTAATTATTTAAAATTAATTATAAATTAAAATTTATTTAGCAGAATTTTAATTAAAAAAGGTCTAAAATGGTCTCGAAATATTGAAAATAATACAAAAATGCCACTCATCCATCTATTCGGCCTAAAATGCCCCTTTTCGTTAAAGAAAATGTCATTTTTGGACTTAAAGGTAGATGTCAAAGGCATTATAGGCCCAATAAATGGATGAGGGTCATTTTTGTACCATTTTCAGTAGTTCACGGGCCTTTTTTGCCCTTTTCCGTTTTCAAAATCTCAAAACTTCAACATCTTTTAATGGTAGACTCAAAATTTTAAAAATCTATTCTGATTCGTGTTTTTGTTGTTGTTTTTGACATTCGATCCTTGTTCCCTAATTTTTTTGAGCCTACGTTCAAAATTTTAAGTGATTTAGAGTTGTGGAGATAATTCTACTATTAATAGATGTTAAAGTTTTGAAACTTTGAAATTTTTTAAAGTGTGTCTTGTTGAATTAGGTTGATTTCGAATTCAAAAGATATTGAATTTTGATATCTAGCTTGGAGGGACGATACTCTTGAAATTTGAGGTAATTTCATGAAAAAATTAGAAGTTGAAAATTTATAGTTCTTGGTGTTCTTGGTGGTTTTGAAGAAGAAAGAACAAAAAGAGTACATTTGATTCAAAAACTTCAATTGAATAGTGTTAAAAGTTGTTTGGAGGTTTTACAAAATCAGAGTTAAAAAATAATGGAATAGATGAACATTTTCTCAAACGACAATAACATAAATGAGCCAAACGTTTAAGAATGACATAAATAAGTCTTTTCTAAAAATTCAATGACATATTTAAGCCTTGTTTCTTTAATCAATAAAACTATTCGAGCTTTCTGGGAAATCAATAAAACCATCATTATGAGAGTAAATTGTAGACTGAGGAACACACCACCACCTCCAAGAGAGATTCACTTCTATCTAAAAACAAAACAGAGCACTTTGGACTATGCTTTTGTTTAGAGGGAAAAAAGAGTTTGATTGATATATCTTTTACCTTTGTTATTTGAAGTTGATATACTCTCGTTATATAAGGCATTTGCATAACAAAAAAGATATATGTGAATCACTTTCATAATGAAGTATATCAATTCTAAATAACAAAGTTAAGAAGTAGATTATGATATTTTCCCTTATTTAAATAATATAATATTGAACTGCCCTTACATTTCTACTCCTATATAATAGAGGTCTCCTAGCTTCTCTGGTACATTCATTATTAGTTCATTACCAACTATGCTTTCATTTACTTTCTTGATTTAGATGAGCTTATTCATGGCCTACTAGCTTCTATGGGCATTATCATCATCACTATCGATAATTCATTCAGTTTCTTGATTTAGAAAAGTAGTATTTCCTCCGTTTAAAAAAGAATTAGTGTAAGCCCACGCGATGTGCGGCATATTTTAAAGAAAAAATGAGCAGAAAGAGATAAAAGAAGCAGATGTATATGAACCATGTGTGACATATTGCATATTTTACATTCTAAGCTTTTGGATTAGTCTTATTATAAGCTAATAGTTTTTATAATATATATAGTTGTTACTGCTTCGTTACTAATTTATAATATTAGGAGGATTCAAACTTGCTTTTCCATCTTCTTGTTACCTTCAAAGGATAATTGTTGTTAACCAAGAGTCATAATGTTCATCTATAATTATTTGTATGTGCAAAAATATTACTTTTGGTAATCAATTTTAAAAATGCAACTCACGGGGACAAAGCCCAAGATGAAGAAACGTTTGCAAATGACTACCATTTGAGTACGTGTCATAGATTTCGGAGGCTAGTGGAATCAGTTCTTGGTTTTGGCGGAGTTTGGTGTATAATAGTAGTTACCATTCGAGTATTCAAATGACTCCATTCAATGTGTTGTATGGTAGGAGGTGTCGGTCTCCGATGGGCTGGTTTGATGATTTTAATGTTAGGCCGTAAGACACCAACTTGTTGCGTGATTCTATGGTTAGCGTTCATGTGATCCAAGAGTGATTATGTACTCTCAGAATAAGCAGAAGAGATATACTGATCAGAGAGTGAAGGCCTTAGAGTTCATAGTTGGCGACTGCATATTCGTGTGAGTGTCGCCCATGAAGGGTGTGATGAGATTCAGGAAGAAGAGAAAGCTTAGCCTTAGGTTTATGGGCCCTTTTGAGATTTTGAGGCGTATTGGAGAGATGAATTTTGAGTTAGCATTATCTCTATCTCTTTCAGGTGTTCACCTTGTCTTTCATGTCTCTATATTGAGACAATATGTTCCGAATGATACCCACATGCTTCAGTAGGATTTGGTGCAGTTGGATGAGAATTTAGCTTTCAAGGACTAGCCTGTGGCTATTCTAGAGAGGCAACTTAGGAAGTTGAGGCCCTGGGAGATTTCGTCAGTAAAGGTTCAATGGAGGCATCGTTCGGTTGAGGAGGTTACTTAGGAGACCTTACCTTTTGATATGCGAACCCGATATTCTCACCTTTTCGAGCCTTCAGGTACTTTATTTCTATACGTTTTGAGGACAAAAGTCTTTTAGTAGTGGATGTTGTAATGACCCTCGTGGTCATTTACTTATTATTACTTTTTCCTACTTCTCCTAGCCTTTGTGTAGTCTATCTGATGTGTTGGGATGAGTGGCATGTTTCTCGCGGTGGTAAGGAGAGTTTTTGGTGAGTTTTCCCACTTTATTAGACTTTTATGTTAAAATAGTTTACTTTGGTCAACATCTAGAGTATCTGACGTCATATGGGATTTTCATCAGTTCTATTAGCTCTAGAAGGTCCATTTTGGATTAGTAGCATAGTTGGTTTGTGTCTCGAAGCCTTTGGCGTGAGTTTGAGCAGTTAGGCGAGATGTTTTTGAAAGTTTAGTAAAAGGTTGATTTTGGTCAACATTCTTGGTAAATATTCTCAAATGAGATTCCCATCAATGCGGTTAGCTCCAAAATATTGACTTTGATTAGAATGACCTTTGGTTTGGATTCCAAGGTGATTGGGATGATTTTGTGGCATTTTGTGAAATATTGTTTATGTTTCTTTGTGTAAGTGTTGACTTGGTTCAACATTTTATTGAGATGACCTCTATTGATTGTTTCATCGATTTTATTGAGTCTAAAATGTTATGTTTTATGGGGTAGCATAAGCTCAGTTATGTGCATGGACACAAATCTCGAGCCCCCATGGGGGCATTTTCTCAACTTCAAGTTGAGCTGATGCAGTTGTTGCTGCTGCCACTAGCATTGTTCAGTAGTGTTCGCATGCTTGGAGCCGCATTCACGATGACTAGTGAAATTATCTTCGAGATCGCAAGCTTACCACGGTAATCGCGAAGACCAACTTCATTGATCAACACAGTCACAATCTTTTAACATCGCGATTGCAATTAAGGGTCATGGACCTAATCAATATATATGAATAGCAGTCGCAACTCTATGAGTCCGGCAATTGCGATGTATAAATGTGTGACAGATATCAATTTTCATGATTTCATAATGCATTTGCTCAAGACCAACTTTATTTTAGATGATTTGGAGCTCGAATTTAAGGAGAAATCAGTGGGGAATTGCTTAGTTTTGTTTAGGATATCTAGGGGATGTTAGAAGGGTCTTTAATTTCGTGTTTATCTTGCAAGTTTCCATTGATTTCTTCTCTTAATTCCCATTATTTTGATCATTCTTGAGCTCTCTTTTGGTGGGACTGTTTTGAGCTCAATCGATGCTTGGATTGTGTCTGTTTTTGGGAAAAAAGTTTCTTGAGCTAGGGGAGGGGACCTTTTGATAGAATCAATTGTGTGATTCCACGCGCAAGTCCCACAGTCTTATTTTGATTCAATTTTTGGGTTTGAATCTTTTTATAGCAATTTGGGTATAAATTCGCTAGTGTTGACGTCTACTTTGCTAATTTTATAGTGTGACATCGTTATGAAGCTGCTTGAAAGGGTAAAACTCCTGAATAAAAGTTCTTGTGCGGTATTGGAGTTGGAGTAGGTTACAATTTCCTTATTTTTAGACTTGGCTAAGTTAGATTTAATATAAATTGAGTATCATTGATTGTTAGGAAGGTTTTAGGATGAGATTTAAGGTTTGTATGATCCTTAGTTGTATTCTTGGACTCTTTCGGGATATTAGCCTAGCATTTTAGCCATGAAGCTTTAGATTAGGATTAGCCTTAGCCTTTTTTAGAATTATAGGATCCTTAGAATGCTCCGAGATGGCTTACAACTTATATTTATCCTCGTTAGATGGTTTGGTATGATTTTGTGCCTTTTTTGATTATTTTTGAGCTTTCACTTTATTGTTATCATGTTTGTGGGCTTGAGGCCTTGGACTTGGACTGACTGGAGTTCCAGGTTAGTACAACTATATTGTGTTGGGTGTCTACCCAGTTATTGTGTGGTGTGATTATATTTGCGAATTAATTTATTGTGACTTGTGTTCATTCATACACACAACATTTTAAATTGGCATGATTTGAGCTAGAAAGAGGAGAAATATGTATTTAGACTCTTACCTAATTTTTGTCATAAATTGTTTTGTTTTGGGCGCCGAGGGAGCGCATCACTGGTTTTATTCGAGGAAACTTGGAAATTTTGGAGATAACACATCTTTTTTCTAAGATTTTATTTTCCAAGGAGATAATTACTTTACCTTATTGGTTTTACTTTCGCGACCTGAATATTTTGAGAAAAACCACCATTTTTACGAAAGTTTGGATAAAAAAGAGAAATTACCCTAAACATACAAATTTTTCTACAAATTTTATGTGGTATGAGATATTTTTATTGATATGGTGAGACCGAGAGGATATTCTGAGTTGCACTTTATGCATATTTCATACGTTGATGAGCTCCGGTAGCCCGCATATTGAATTTTGGATTTTACTTTCACTGTATATGTTGATGAACTCTAGTGGGTTGCGTAGTTGTCTCAAGGATCCCATGGGGTGGCTGACGAGATGGTTACGAAACATTTTACTTTATACATACATTGGCCACATGTACATCACATCATCTTACATTATCTGTCAATTTGTGATTACTTGTTTGGTTGTCGGATGTTTATTAGTATTGTTATCTTTTTTTCTATGGTGACTGTATATCTCTAGTTAGCTTTTTAAATATTACTGTTAACACTAGGTGCTTGCAAGCTTAGGGTTAGCAGGTTATTGGCTGGGAGAGATTTAATTTATATATTTTCTATCTGAACTTGGTCGGCCTATGATGTCTGCTGAGTACCCTGTGTTTTTGTACTCATGCTACACTTCTACATCTTTTTCTAATGTAGCTTCTAGTATGAGTCACTTTTGCTGAGTTTGGATCTCTCCTGGCCGTCGTTGTTGGATCGTTATGATATTTTGGCGTCCAGAGATTTATCACTTTTCCTCTTTTGTACAATCTATGTATTTTATATTTTGATTAGACAGATCTGATGTATATAGTTCTTTCTATACTTAGATGATCTTGCCCCAAAGATGCCAGGCCTGAGATTTATTCTTCTATATAGTTTTGCCTTTGCCGATCACTTTGGGCCAATTATTTTTCATATTTTGTATCATTATATACATATCTACTCTATGGGCCTCTATTTTTTAATTATTGCTTCCATATGGTTTTATTTTTTTAATATATTTAATATTTGTAGTTGGGCTTTAGCATGCCTTCTTGGGGATTTATGTTAGGCTCCATATGGGTCAATTTCGGGTCGTGACATAGGCACTTCTTTTGGAACTTTTCTATAATCAATATTATATTTTTTTACAACAGTTTTAAATTCTGTAATTCTAGCTTTTATTTTATATTTTAAAATCTAATTACAAGCAATGCTAATTTTGTTACAAGAATCTCCAAATACAGAAATACCATTTTTTACTATCAAATTATAAATATGTCATGACCCAAGCTAGACCCTAGATATGACACAACGATTAGAATCTTGAGAGACCTAATCAAGCCTAATAACGTAACATAGCATGACTTAGGAAAAATATTATAATCAAGAGTAAATAAAAATGCGGAAAGAAAGTCTGAAAAGTAGAAAATCTTGATAAAAGAGATTCCAAACATAACATTTGAAGACAAAGAAAAATCATACTAGTCTAGTCTGACAAACCTCTATAACATTGACAGGGGAATAGGACAAGCCCTAGTTTACCTAAAACATATGAAAGTGCAGTAAGTCTGAAAATAAGAGATGACATAAGTGGTTGCACCCTCGAATCATGTGGACTCACCACAGTAAGAAACACCATTTGGAACCTGTACTAGCAATGGAAATAGACAGGAGCATCGTGACCAATATTATGAAATAATATAGGCAAAAGAATATGTGCTAGTACTATAGAATGTACTGAATATTGAGAATATGCAATGTGTGACGTAAATCATAATAATGCAATGACCAAGTTAGGTATAGTTAAAACCTTTAAAATCATCATTTTGAATCATAAGACAAGGTCAATGCAAACACGTTAGAAATTCATCAAGTAATATACCATAGAGGAGCCACAAAACTTTATGAGAGATACCGTTAACCAACATAAATCATGAGAGCTATATCATGGAGTCCAGTGTCTTCCCCACACCGAAAAGAGGTTGTTCCACTTGCCAAGGTAAGGACCATTTATATGAGCTATATGTGGATCCACTAGCTTAATCTTAGACTATCCATTTAGGACATTCTATAGTGGCGCGTAGATATGGGACATAGGTGATTGCCCCTAATCCACTCGGTGCTCACTAAACTCTCAACCAGAACATCAATCATAATAATAACATAGTCTAAAAAATGGTAATAGATTATAAGACCAAATGCATCATAGATAGTTTGAAAATCATATGAATAACTCCTTAAACCATATCATGAACCTTGACCCAATCAAGTCATAAGAGATATTTAATTAAAAGCATCTAAATCATGATAAGCTTTTCATATAAAATCACACTTAACTTAAAGCGGCTACATCATGGAATACCTTCATGATGAGATTATTTCCTTTTTGAAGCAAACCTTAGTTTCATAAAGTCATATTGATACTTTATCTAAAAGCATCCTTGCAATCATAGTTCATAAATTCATGATGCATGCAAAATCTCAAATCATGATTCATAGTCATAAAATAGACATAATGCATGGGTTTATGTAAAACTTCTTAAAATCGTATAATTAACATCAATTTATGCATAATAAGATCATTGAAGCTGAGTAAAAATATAATTTAATGAACCTAATGCAAGATAATCAACATACCTAGGGTTTAGGAAGAAATTATAAGGTACAAGTAGAGATTATTTGGTACTCCATGGATGGAAGAAGATCCATGGATGAAATTTCCACATACCTCACTAAAACCTAGCTTGAAACTTGAGAGGAGACTTGACTTTCCTTGAAACCCTAGCTTGTTGGAGAAGAAGACCCTTAGAGAGAAAGTCTTGGTGCCTTAGAGAAATTTAAGATATTTAGAGGGAGTGGGGAAGGTTCGAAGGGTTTTGATAGCAAAATGACGTAGTTTAAGAGTTAACAGATTGAGAAATATCCAAGATAAACCTAGATTAATTCTACCAGAATGACCCTACGAATGGGACCTACAGTTCGTAAGGTCTTTCATGAGTCATCAAAGTCATCTGTAGAAGTCGTGTACAAAAATTCAAGCTAATGGAATTGAACATCAATCCTACAACCAAAGTCTTCGGGTCTTAACTCCCACACAAGTTGTAGGGATCATTCGTTCTGTACAACTTTAAAAACTCAAAAATACAACTCTTTGAACCTCACTCTACGAGTCATCCTATAACTTGTATAACTTTCCATGGTCTGTAGGAAGTCTCGTGGAACTTAACCTGAGGTACTAGAATTTGCAAGGTCTCAGGACCTTTTCTACGATCCCTTTCAATATACCGTATGATCTTATACGATTCGTAGAAATCACCCGTAACTTGAACCCAATACTTAGCAAAATTTTCCAACTTCCAGACCTTACTTATGAGATCCTCCTATGATCTGTAGGACTTTCTACGACCCATAGGTCAGCTCATAGAACCTGCACTAGAACACTATTTTCTACAACTTTAATATGTGCAACACATTTAATATAAAAATCATCATCATCAATTGGACAAAGTATAGTTTTTATAAAATCAATTGCTTTTAAATTATAAGAAGCATTATCTAAAGTGATACTCATTATTTTATCACATAATTCAAAAAAGTTTAAAATATGGCCTATTGTTATATCTATATAAGAACCAATTTTACTCTCTTTAATGTATTTATAGTGTCACGACCAAAGCTAGGTCCTAGGTGTGACACGACGATTAGAATCCTGAAGGACCCTAACCAAGTCTCTTAGCATACATCACATATAGAAGGTAACTTAAAACATCAAAGTCAAGCATAATTGGAAGATAAATCTCAATGAAGTCTCAATAAGAAGGAATCTTAAAGCAACATGTCTGAACAATCGGAACTACAACTCAATGAACACCTAAATATGTCTCTACTGTAGTCTAGATTGAGGCATAAGACATGTTTCTCGCTCATCTATAGAAGAAAAAACATCATGATAAAAGAACATAAACTTATATCGGTTATGCCCTCGAGACATGAGGATTTACCCATCAAGTGATGATAACAAAAGTAACCCTAGCTACGAGTGAAAGGAGCGTGATCTTCGAACCCTATATTATGATATAATATAGGCAAAAAATATGTGTTAGTATATGGAATGCGCTATGATGTGAGAAGCATGCATAAACAATGACAATAAGTAATAAATAATATAGGTGTGAGATGCATGGCCAATATCTTTGAAAGCATAAGTAAAACTTGAAAACATTTAAAACATCGTGATCATGTGGTAAAAGCATCATAAAATCAACATGAGAGATCATATCATAGAATATACTTTTGTGTGGGATAGGACCTTATCCTACACTTAAGACCATGAGAGCTATAATATGGAATCCTATATAACTTCAACATTGAGAATAGAGAGTCTACTTGCCAAGGTAGACTCCATGAAAATATCTTATCATCATGAGCTATATGTGGATCCACTAGCTAAGACATAAAGGCAAACCTAAGTTATCAATGTAGTTAGGGACTAAAGGTTTCTACTAGAATTTCATTGGGTAGCTACTCGACTATCGAACCGAACTCCACCTTAAAGTCCTCTTGGGGCTTAGTCATTATCCCAACTAAATTCATTAAATGTAATAGTTAACATCATCATAAAAATAATCATAATAGTAGCTCATAAATATGACTGATTCATAAGAATCCATGAGTTGGTGAAAATTTCCTTTCACCTATTTAACATGAGTGTATGAAAATTACCTTTCACGCTATAAATACTTGCTTAAAACATCATTGAAACATAATTCATCATAATCATAGCTTTTCATAAAGTATTTCATCAATTTATGATCATATCTTCATAAGTTCATACTTGAAAATAACATAATGCATGGGTCCTTGGAAATCAACTTGAAATCATGTAATTAAACTCAATTGATGTATAATTAAATTAATGACATTGATAGAAATTATAATTGAATTGATCTAATGCAATTACATAAGAATTAGGGCTTTAGGAATAGAATTTAATAAGAGGAATCTTGACAAAACCTTAGAACTCCATGGATGGAAGGATCCATGGATGAATTCCCACATACCTTGGTCAATTGAGCCCTAGATTTAAACATTATTGAGACTTCAAACCTTGGAATCCTTGAACCCTAGCTTGTCTTGAAGACAAAACACTTGAGAGAGAATTTTAGAAAGATAAATATTGCAATTGAGGATTGGAGAGTGAATGAGGTGGATTCAAAGAGTTTGGGTAGTTATAGTCTTTAGCAATAGGCTTAAAATGATGTAATATAGGGGTACAAAATTCAAAAAAAAAACATAAATACCCATAATTAAAATTGGAAAAGGACTATTGGGTGAGATAAGTGGTGCTCGCTGGCCTAGTTGGCGAGTCATCCATTTCCCCTGATTCCTCGCTAACCTTCCTAATTCTGAGGGAAAAATTTCATAATATTTTTGTGAGCTAGACCTTACTCGACTAACTGTTGGCTGGTCGCCAACATGTCCTCCTCCTTGCCCAGTGCCTTTCTTCCCTGCTAACTTTTCTGAACTGTTGGGCGAGATTAGCTTGCTCACCCTTCCAGCTCGGCGAGTTTCCATCCCTTCTTCCTCCTTGCCAACTTGCCTTCTTCTGAGAAGAATTTCTCAGAAGTTTTTGGTGAGACTCCCTAGACTGCCAATTCCAATTTGTTGTATCGCCAAGTCTAATTTGGTTTCTCTCTATGTCCTTTAGGTGGTCTTCAACATCCAACTTCACTGTCTTCTCCTTTAAACTTAAAAATTCCAACCTTTCAACTTTCGAGGCTTCACATATAGCCTATTATTTTTTTGTATATTCCAATCATGGTCAGTATATGAATAGTAACAGTATAATAATCATTACCACTAGGACTAAGACCCATATCAGAAGTTATAGATACTCCACCATCAAATAAACAAATAAGCAACGAAGATAGTGACAATGTTCATTTTGATATTTAAAAATATCATTTTAATTGTATTTATTGAAAAAATCTTAAATAAATGGGTTATACACTTGCCGAATATATCTAATAAAACTGGGATGTGAAGAGCAACCATAAGGAAAACCACAAATAACATTTACTTTAGCCAATTCTTAACGATCTCTTTCTTTACTATATGTGAAGTGTGTGCTTGGACCATCCGGGTTAGAAATTTGTAACACACTTTGAACCATGTTAGAACCTCCTACATATTATTCAGGTAGGATATACCTTTTTTTATCCCTAGAGACAACTTCTAGATGAGTAAATTCTTTACTACAAGATCTCAAATGCGTACTTAGCCTCCCTGTCCCCCATGCATTCTCGTAGTCAAATGATTCATAAATTTCTTACATTTTATGTAGGTAATAGTAGTTGTTTCCTTGTTTTATTTCAAAAGTTTCAAAACTAAAGATCTATTAAGACTTTGGTCTTTGTGGCCTTAGAATACATAGGTAAAGTTGAAAGGTTATTTTATTGTGGCAAAAACTAGTAGTGGTGTCATCTAGTTCTTGGTCTTCTATTTTACTTCTTTCTCTAATTCTTCCTCAAAATTAGTAAATATCTATTTAATATCTCATGGTCCATTTCATTTTCAGAATTAAATTCTATAACATTTAGACGTGACATAAAAGAAGTTTCATCAACATGAGTAAAATCATTGGTATTAATTGTAAATCTAGGTGGCAATTGTCTAAAACTACTTCTACCCCACCCTTACTAGTAGAACCTTTTTTTTTGCAGACATTGGTTTATGTAACACCCCCTAAAAACGTTGTATATGATATTCCAATTCTCGATGAAAATGATACAGTTTTTGTATTTTGGGCATAACTTTTCATAGGATAGTCCATATTAGGTGGTTCAAATTTTTGAATAACCTCAACATCATTACCTACAACTTTTGTGTACCATATTTTATGTTTTGGAGGTTAAATAAGTCAAATAAATTAAATGTTGCAAGACATGGTGCTGTGACGAAATAGAGTATTTATAGAAGAATAATCATATCTCACTGCAGGATGATCTAAATCAGTTGATTCTTGAATGACATAAAAGTAGAATTCTATAGAAACAATTCATATGTAGATACAAATTCCTAATGAAGAAGTTTTGTTCAAAAGTAGCTCCGAAAAAGGGTAGTCCATTAAAAGAAGGTCCATTTCACCAACCATGGAAAGATCTAGATCCATTTGACATTACCCATGACATTCATAGTCCTCCATTTGACATCACCCATGATATCACAATCTTCCATTAAATTTTTAGATTTTTCTTTATAATTATTTTAATAATTGTTAGGTCCCTCCTTCACACCTATAAATACCCACCTTGTTTCATCATTTTGTTCATCAAGCTTTCTCAAATAACTCTTCTCTCTATACACTCTTTTACTCATTCTCAAAATATATTTTTAGTTCTTAGTAGTGTAGAAATACATTCCGCTGATTCATATACTCTGGGTAGTACACAAAATACTCTAGTGAGGAGAAAAGACTAGGATTCAAGAGTGTTCAATAAGTCCTTCGATTCTAAGTAATGCTTTGGATTCCAGGTATGTAAGACTTCAATGAAAGTATTCCTTCCACTATCATGCCTAAATTATTTTGATTATATGATAAATTATGTTTATTTTCTTTAAGATTTACTCTAAGTTATGCGGGTGTTTATCCATGGGTTCTTCCACCCATGTAGTCCAAAACTCTTGATTTCAAGTAATATTTTCTTATGGGTAATTCTTATTTTTACTTAATAGCATGAATCATAGTTAAACTAATGATTATTCATCTATTTTTATGCAACATGATTTCATATGTATGAATTGATGGTTTGCAAGTAATTTCTCTATTTATCTCTTTAAAGGTTCTTGAAATTCATGGTGGGGAAGAATGTTATAACCCGTATTTTGCACATTAGGATATTTTGGAGATAATGGTAACAAGTCAAGGACAAGGCTATATTTGATCTTGTTGGTTACAAAATTCTTATGACTAAATTAGAATTTCAACTTGGAAATATTATAAAAGGTGAGGGGCAAAAATTGGAATTTCTCATAGAGAATGTTATATCCCATATTTTATACGGTTGGATGTTTTAGGGTAGCTGTGGTAAAGTTAAGGGAATTACCATCTTCCAAAATTTATTTAATATACAAGTTGGATATGAATATTATTTATGATCATTAATAGTGTGGAAATATTGGAAAAGGCAAAGGGCAAAAAGGAAAATTTGCAAAGTGGCCTATGGTAATATTGTGGAAGGCTAAGGGTAAAATGGAAATTTCATAAAGTCTTCAAGAAGATTCATGTGGGCCCCACATTCCACATGGCATCCCGTGATTGGAGGAAAGGGGTGTGTTGGACCAATGAGATCTTGACACGTGTCACCACTTAGGTCTTGACATGTGTCGCCACTTAGGGCTTGTCACGTGTCACCACTTGGGGGATGACATGTGTCACCCCTAAAGTAGTATATATATATATGAGTCTTATGACTCATTAATTTCCACACCTATCTAGAAAATTCAAGACTAACAAAACGAAATTACAAGAGAAAGAAAGAAGAGAAGAGAAGATAAATTAAAGTAGAAAGAAGGAAAGAGCTACGATTTTGGGAGGAGAAAAAGGTAAGTTCTCCGATTCCGTTCCAAGAATTAATTATATGATCTATACCATGATGTTATGAAGATGTTAGTAATGAAATTTTATGGTTTGAGGCAGCCCAAAACGTTACCAAACAGCCAATAAGTTTCAGCTGCGCTAAAGGAAATTCCGAGGCAAGTTTTGGCGAGTTTTGGTGAATTTCGGGAAAGGTAAAGTTTTCTGTTTTGAACTGGACTTTATGATGATTTTATGAAGTATATTACATGTCTTAAAATATGCTGGAAGTGGAAAAAATGTATAAGGATGTTTGACGTTGGAAACAAACTAAATGGAAGTCGTAGTAGTTAAATTGAAGTCGCGTAGTGTGTTGTTGTTGTGGTGCTGCAGTTTGGTGGTGGTTTAATTGCGTGTTGCAGGGATGTAAAGTACTCAAAAATGGATGTGGGTGCTTCTGGTTGCAGCCACACAACCCTCCATTTGGTATGACTACATATTTTATGAAATAAAGGTTAAAAACTCTATTTTGGTACCGTAGTTTGGAATGAGTTGTATAGAGCTTGTATTGTGTAAAGTTGAAGTGATTTACTTGTATACATGATGCTGGATGTTGTTGTTGGTATGGTTGTTGACATGGTGGCCGAGTTGAAAACTCGGGGATGTTCAAGTTACAGGGGAGATGCTGCCCAATTTTCGGTAGATTCGGAGCTAGTAATAAACTAGTCGAGAGACATAGATAAGGAAATGATTCCTATGGTTACTTGGGTGTAGAGTTGGAAATTGGAAAGTTAAAGTTTATTAACCTTAGTATTAATTTCATGTTAAATAGGTTTAATAGACGACAGGGCGAGCATAGTTAAGAGTAATCCGTAAGAGGTATGTAAAGCGAACCTTTCTTTCTTTTGGCATGTCTTTGTCATAAGTACGTAAAGCTTATACTTTCTCTTCTTTTGGCATGTTGTTGACATAAGTATGTAAAACATATTCTTTTGATTTTTATGTTTTTACATAAGTATGTAAAACATATTCTTTTGATTTTCATGTTTTGACATAAGTATGTAAAGCTAATCTTTGTTTTGGTATGGTATTTATGAAACAAAAATATGACTTTTATATAATTTCAAAGAGGTTCCTATTCCTAGAGCCATTAGGATGGCCAATTCCTTGATTTCCAAAAGGTATTTTATTATGCTTCGATACGTCTATATGATTTCACAAGATTTATTCTGATATAATCCAGGGTAACTTTCGAAAGGTACTTGACATGAGTCTCGTCTCGATTTTTAAATGATAGCTCATTCTGATTATTCCATTGAGTCTTAAATATGATTTAAATTACATATAGTTTCTCACTACTCCACTCGTGGATGCCTCAATGCTTCCTTCACCGAGCCCGGGCCAGGTTTTGTTATCGTGCATATTTCTCTGCATTGTTCGCCGTGTCCCGACGTGAGGGGGAAGGTATGACATGTACATGGGGTGGTAAATGTTATGCCGCGGAGTTATGCTGTACCATGTACATATATGTTTGTGATATGATATGATATGATATGATTTGATATGACCATCTAATATGATATGATTTGTTACGGAGATATTCCCTACTCTGGTGTTATGCTGTGCTGTGGCATCGATGATGGGAGGGTGACGACACTTTGTTCACCGAGTCCCATAATGGGGCCGGATATGGCATATGTTTTTCTGCATACATTATCTAAGGTTTTGATCAGCATTTGATATCTTCGGACATTTTTCTCAGTTTTGTACATTCTATTGCGATAATGACTTTACTTATTACAACCCATTATATGTGGTTTGATAAGCATTTGATATTTCTGGATATTTTGCTCATTTTTGCACTTTCTGCTCTGGAAATAACTTTACTTATTTCAGTCCATGCTTTACATACTCAGTACATTTTCCGTACTGACCCCCTTTCTTCGGGGGCTGCATTACATGCCCGCAGGTACAGACGATTGGTTTGCTGATCCGCTCGCTTAGGACATCCACCATGTTGGTCGACAGTGCTCCTTTGTCCGGAGCCCTATTTTGGTATTGACACTTTCTGTTGTATATATATATACGTTGTTCAGGGGTACGGCGGGGCCCTGTCCCGTCATATGACTAGGATATCATTCTGTAGAGGTCTGTAGACATGAGATGTGGGTTTTGTATATATGTTTTGGGTTTTGTTTTGTGTTTCGTGATGGCTTATCGGCCTCGTGCATTATATCTGTTTAGAGATCCCTTCTAATCATTACCTATATTTATTTGATTAATGTACTAAGTGGGGCTAAGGGTACATATGGGTGCCCAAATTGGGCACCAGTCATGGCCTACAGAGTTGGGTCGTGACAGAAGTGGTATCAGAGCGGTCCTTCCTCGGAATGTCTACAGACCGTGTCTAGTAGAGTCTTGTTTATTGGTGTGTTGCGTGCCACATCTATAAACAGGAGGCTACAGGGCATTTAGGATGTTACCTTTCTTTCATATCTAAGATCGTGCGATAGAGCCCATCCATAGGACATGAAATTCCTTTTTCTAACATTTGATTTCAGCTAAGGAACGATATCGATAGAGGAATGCGATGGATGATATTGGGAGCTACATAGTATATGGGTAAGTAAAGGTATGAAAGCGATATGTTGAGTAAGGTGTTGAGCTTGAATTGTAAAGTTGAAAATTTAAAGGAAAGTAGATAGGAAAGTGCAATAAATGCAGTTTAAGGTAGACACATGAGGTAAGTCCATTATTTTCATACGGTTATTGATATTAAAAGCTCTGTGTGACTGTGATATAAGGTGATATAAAAAATGTATATGTTGGCCCTGTGAGGCATTGCTGCTATCTTCTGCGTGCAGATTTTGAGATAGTACAAAATACAGAGGAAACTATTCCCAATTTTTTTTTTGAGAATGGAACAAAATCAAGGAAGAGACTGAGACATACGTTTAGAAGATGTCTTGGAAGTTGATACCGATAGGGTAAAATTTATAACGTTGGACTAAAACTGAAAGAGGTTCCCTCTATGTTGTCGGTAAAAGGAGTACCATTTTTACTTGGAGAGTCATAATTCGAAAGAAAATTTCAGTTGGAAGGAAAAGTGTCCAGCGATTGAGTTTCATTCTTGCTGGAAAGTACAAAACCCTCAGTCGTTATTTGAGGACTAGAAAAATAATTGTTCACGACTCAAGACCATGTGAGTCAAGTACTAGGAAGTACTCTGATGCTTAGTGGATATTAGTTCCTCTCTGGTGGAGGTTGGGAAAATGTTGTATGGGGACATCTTATCAGTTCCTAGTCGACTAATTGGAGGTGTAACCTGTGAATGGAAAAACATAAATTTTTAGGTGATTCAAGGTCACGTGTTTCATGTGGTGGAAAAATACTGGGGTGATTCATTAGGGCCTGCGATCCGGAGGGATGATTTAGACAAAGGCTGAATACGTTTGCCTCACCAACTAGAATTAACCTGTAGCAAGAATTGTGAGGAAGGTGAAGAAGTGTTATACGAGTAGGGTATACTGTGAATATACGAGAATCATTATGGAAATAAGTAAAGCTTAGTAAGGAAGCAACTACAAGATATGGTCGTGAGTAAGATTAGGAGTTAGTATCGGGTACACGATAAGGATGAAAGCTCATGAGGCAGAAAAGGGTATTATGTATATGTACCTCCATATTGGAAAATAGTGGGATACCTAGAGGAGAAAGAACAGAAATTACAAAACAACCGAGGCATTATGAAATTATTAAAGGAACAAGTAGTATCTATTGGGAAAAACTGTGATAACAAAATGTGAAACATGTGTCATCAGAGTATAAGTGCCCCGAATGGAGAATCGGACACGACCATAAGCACTAGTGACATACTGATTGGGATGAATTGAATGTAGCTTCGACTAAACTACTACATTAGTTATATGACTCAAGTACCAGTACTTGGACTAGATTGTGTACTATTCATCGAGAATACTAAGCAACCCATGGTTGTACTAAGGTTTCTTATAGAGGCAACCTAAAGTATAGATATTCTAATAGAAGGTGTAGACATGGTGCGGTATGTTAAATATGGTAAAACAGAATCATTTGTGCATGAATAGTTGAAAATGAACAGAGGATGACATGGGTACACCCTAAAGGGGGAAGTGCACAAGAGAAATATAAGCGTAAGAGAAAATCAACTGATGCTATCATATGTATATGGGAACGCTTACACTCCAAACGAGATCCTATAACAGATGGATGGATCTCGAGGCTAATAATAAATAGATATAAGCTGCGGTATCTGAGACCGTGTGAAAAATCATTGGTAGAGACCTTGATGGATGGTGCGATCACTACCCTCGGGAATCTGGTAGTCCAGGACGAAAGATAGTCACGCACGAAAGCAAAAAGTAAAGATTGAGGATCAAAAAGGGTAAAACAGTAATTGTAAAAGATGGATGTGTTACAAAAGTGTCTCAGAATCTGTAAGATCTCGACTCGCTCCCAATAATGTAATAAAGGTAAAATGAG
The DNA here is from genome assembly GCF_947179165.1 of Solanum dulcamara. NCBI lineage: Eukaryota > Viridiplantae > Streptophyta > Magnoliopsida > Solanales > Solanaceae > Solanum > Solanum dulcamara. The sequence goes on along the minus strand of NC_077238.1, from coordinate 50,608,207 downwards.
GAAATGGACGCGATTATATCAACATTAACGTACCCAATTCCATCAAAGTTATGAGGTTAAGCGTGCTCAGGTGGGAGCAATTTTAGGATGGGTGACCCCCTGAGAAGTATGCAAGAATTCTATATATTCAGACGTAAGACACAAATGAGAGGCTAGAGTAACTTAAGGGAAAACTAGAGTTTATGGAATGGCTATAAACCGTAAGAGGCCGCGTAAGACGATGTAGACTAGACTGGTGAAGAGATAGAAAGTACATCACAGCTCTAGAACAACGATATGCTTGAACAACGTTTGGAGCTATTTTGTAGTCTAGTTGATAGTGAATATTTACATATATATATATATATATATATATATATATATATATATGAATGTGTAGGATGTCCCACGTATGATTATATCGGTGGACATGTGAGTTCCAACAACTGGTGTCACAGTAAGGAAGGCATTATTCACGCTAGGGTACCAAAGATCGAGCGACAATAAGAATAAAAGGTACAACTATTGCAACGTACTCTACTATTATTTGACTGTAGGTTAAATTGGAGATTTTAGTAGAGCGATATTTGGGAAATAAAGAGGGTAAGCAGATAGAAAACAAAGAGATCAAACTATTAGAAGGAGGTGAAAAGTAAGGAAACCTCAATAAGTGAAACTCCTGAGAGAAATCACCGGCAAGGCGCGAGACCAAATTATATTAGGCCAAAGAGGGATCACAATATTCTCAAGTACCAAAAAAGGAAACCCATAACGGGGAATGAGGACTCGTGTAAGACCTAGTAGTTCGAGTATATTTTCAATTCTCAGGAGAACCGGTGATGGAATGGGCAGTTAATACAGCATCGCCGAGAGGGAAGTTTATTTCCTACCTTAAGGCGAGAAAAATGATCAGAAAAGGTTGTGTTTATCACCTGGTTCGCATACAGTATTTGGAAGCGGAAGCGCCAACCCTTCAGTCAGTTCCCGTAGTTAATGAATTCTTATATATATACCCAGACGAGCTTCCAGGCCTTTCTCCCGAATGGGAGATAAACCTTACCGTAGATGTGCTGCTAGATACCCATATGATATATATTCCTCCATACAGAATGGCATCTGTATAATTAAAAGAGTTGAAGGAGCAGTTAAAAGACTTACTGGAAAAAGGCTTCATCAGACCGAGTACTTCACCTTGGGGAGCCCCGGTATTATTTGTGTAAAAGAAAGATGGGTCGATGCAGATGTGTATTGATTACAGGCAACTGAATAAGGTAACCATTAAGAATAAACACCCCCTTCCCAGGATTGATGATTTATTTGATCAGTTGGAGGGTGCTAAGTGGTTTTCAAAAATAGACTTGCGATCGGGTTATCATCAGGTGCGGGTAAGAGAATCAGATAAACCAAAGACAACATTCTGGACCCAATATGGCCATTACGAGTTCAGAGTGATGTCTTTTGGCCTGACAAATGCTCCAGCGATATTCATGGACTTGATAAATTGGGTATTTAGACCATTCTTGGATATGTTCATGATTATATTTATTGATGATATTCTGATTTATTCTCGGTCAGAAGCAGAGCATGCCAATCATCTAAGAGCGGTACTTGTAGTACTCTGACACCAGAAACTGTATGCTAAATTTTCCAAATGTGAATTTTGGTTGACTTCTATTGCACTTCTGGGATATATTGTTGGGGCTGATGGTATTCGAGTAGATACACTGAAGATCGAGGCCGTAAAGAACTGGCCTAGGCCGACGACACCTATAGAGGTACGCAGCTTCTTGGGATTAACAAGTTATTATAGGATATCTGTAGAGAAATTTGCTTCAATTTCAGCACTACTGTCAAGATTAACTCAGAAGGGAGTCAAATTCCAGTGGACTCATGCTTGTCAACGAACCTTTCAATTATTGAAAGAGAAGTTGACTACAGCTCCAGTTCTAACTCTTCCAGATGGACCAGATAGGTATGTTATTTATTGTGATGCTTCGGGTGTAAGAATAGGTTGTGTCTTAATGCAACATGGTAAAGTTATAACTTACTCTTTTTGATACCTTAAAAAGCATGAAAAAAGGGATAAGGAATGAGCATGATTAAAAGGATAACAATAAGAGGAACCGCCCGAAGTATGAAGACACCCCATGAGGTTAGTTTAACATTCGAGGACGAATGTTCAAAAGGGGGGAAGAATGTTATAACCCGTATTTTGCACATTAGGATATTTTGGAGATAATGGTAACAAGTCAAGGACAAAGCTATATTTGATCTTGTTGGTTACAAAATTCTTATGACTAAATTAGAATTTCAACTTGGAAATATTATAAAAGGTGAGGGGCAAAAATTGGAATTTCTCATAGAGAATGTTATATCCCATATTTTATACGGTTGAATATTTTAGGGTAGCTGTGGTAAAGTTAAGGGAATGACCATCTTCCAAAATTTATTTAATATACAAGTTGGATATGAATATTATTTATGATCATTAATAGTGTGGAAATATTGGAAAAGGCAAAGGGCAAAAAGGAAAATTTGCAAAGTGGCCTATGGTAATATTGTGGAAGGCTAGGGGTAAAATGGGAATTTCATAAAGTCTTCAAGAAGATTCATGTGGGCCCCACATTCCACATGGCATCCCGTGATTGGAGGAAAGGGGTGTGTTGGACCAATGAAATCTTGACACGTGTCACCACTTAGGTCTTGACATGTGTCGCCACTTAGGGCTTGTCACATGTCACCACTTGGGGGATGACATGTGTCACCCCTAAAGTAGTATATATATATATGAGTCTTATGACTCGTTAATTTCCACACCTATCTAGAAAATTCAAGACTAATAAAACGAAATTACAAGAGAAAGAAAGAAGAGAAGAGAAGAGAAATTAAGGTAGAAAGAAGGAAAGAGCTACGATTTTGGGAGGAGAAAAAGGTAAGTTCTCCGATTCCGTTCCAAGAATTAATTATATGATATATACCATGATGTTATGAAGATGTTAGTAATGAAATTTTATGGTTTTAGGCAGCCCAAAACGTTACCAAACAGCCAATAAGTTTCAGCTGCGCTAAAGGAAATTCCGAGGCAAGTTTTGGCGAGTTTTGGTGAATTTCGGGAAAGGTAAAGTTTTCTGTTTTGAACTGGACTTTATGATGATTTTATGAAGTATATTACATGTCTTAAAATATGCAGGAAGTGGAAAAAATGTATAAGGATGTTTGACCTTGGAAACAAACTAAATGGAAGTCGTAGTAGTTAAATCGAAGTCGCGTAGTGTGTTGTTGTTGTGGTGCTGCAGTTTGGTGGTGGTTTAATTGCGTGTTGCAGGGATGTAAAGTACTCAAAAATGGATGTGGGTGCTTCTGGTTGAAGCCACACAACCCTCCATTTGGTATGACTACATATTTTATGAAATAAAGGTTAAAAACTCTATTTTGGTACCGTAGTTTGGAATGAGTTGTATAGAGCTTGTATTGTGTAAAGTTGAAGTGATTTACTTGTATACATGATGCTGGCTGTTGTTGTTGGTATGGTTGTTGACATGGTGGCCGAGTTGAAAACTCGGGGATGTTCAAGTTACAGGGGAGATGCTGCCCGATTTTCGGTAGATTCAGAGCTAGTAATAAACTAGTCGAGAGACATAGATAAGGAAATGATTCCTATGGTTACTTGGGTGTAGAGTTGGAAATTGGAAAGTTAAAGTTTATTAACCTTAGTATTAATTTCATGTTAAATAGGTTTAATAGACGACAGGGCGAGCATAGTTAAGAGTAATCCGTAAGAGGTATGTAAAGCGAACCTTTCTTTCTTTTGGCATGTCTTTGTCATAAGTACGTAAAGCTTATAATTTCTCTTCTTTTGGCATGTTGTTGACATAAGTATGTAAAACATATTCTTTTGATTTTTATGTTTTTACATAAGTATGTAAAACATATTCTTTTGATTTTCATGTTTTGACATAAGTATGTAAAGCTAATCTTTGTTTTGGTATGGTATTTATGAAACAAAAATATGACTTTTATATAATTTCAAAGAGGTTCCTATTCCTAGAGCCATTAGGATGGCCAATTCCTTGATTTCCAAAAGGTATTTTATTATGCTTCGATACGTCTATATGATTTCACAAGATTTATTCTGATATAATCCAGGGTAACTTTCAAAAGGTACTTGACATGAGTCTCGTCTCGATTTTTAAATGATAGCTCATTCTGATTATTCCATTGAGTCTTAAATATGATTTAAATTGCATATAGTTTCTCACTACTCCACTCGTGGATGCCTCAATGCTTCCTTCACCGAGCCCGGGCCAGGTTTTGTTATCGTGCGTATTTCTCTGCATTGTTCGCCGTGTCCCGATGTGAGGGGGCAGGTATGACATGTACATGGGGTGGTAAATGTTATTCCACGGAGTTATGCTGTGCCATGTACATATATGTTTGTGATATGATATGATATGATATGATTTGATATGGCCATCTAATATGATATGATTTGTTACGGAGATATTCCCTACTCTAGTGTTATGCTGTGCCGTGGCGCCGATGATGGGAGGGTGACCACACTTTGTTCACCGAGTCCCATAATAGGGCCGGATATGGCATATGTTTTTCTGCATACATTATCTGAGGTTTTGATCAGCATTTGATATCTTCGGACATTTTTCTCAGTTTTGTACATTCTATTGTGGTAATGACTTTACTTATTACAACCCATTATATGTGGTTTGATAAGCATTTGATATTTCTGGATATTTTGCTTATTTTTGCACTTTCTGCTCTGGAAATAACTTTACTGATTTCAGTCCATGCTTTACATACTCATTACATTTTCCGTATTGACCCCCTTTCTTCAGGGGCTGCGTTACATGCCCGCAGGTACAGACGATTGGTTTGCTGATCCGCTCGCTTAGGACATCCACCATGTTGGTCGACGGTGCTCCTTTGTCCGGAGCCCTATTTTGGTACTGACACTTTCTGTTGTATATATATATATACGTTGTTCAGGGGTACGGCGGGGCCCTGTCCCGTCATATGACTAGGATATCATTCTGTAGAGGTCTGTAGACATGAGATGTGGGTTTTGTATATATGTTTTGGGTTTTGTTTTGTGTTTCGTGATGGCCTATCGGCCTCGTGCATTATATCTGTTTAGAGATCCCTTCTAATCATTACCTATATTTATTTGATTAATGTACTAAGTGGGGCTAAGGGTACGTATGGGTGCCCAACTTGGGCACCAGTCATGGCCTACGGAGTTGGGTCGTGACATGTTTAAAGCATGATTTTTAATTAATGGATTTCAAACTATTTATACATATTCATTTACATACATGTTTGCAAGTTGAAGTGATTTGAACCCATCTAATTTTACTATGTTTTCAATGAAGTTTGACTTAAATGCTTTGACTCTAAATGAATGTTTATGAAAGCAATGTCTATGATCAAAAGTGAGTCTTATGAAATAAAAGAATGATGAAATTCTATGAATGATGAATTCTTTATGCAATACGGATAATTCTTGCATATTTAAATCACCAAATGTTTTAATGAGCTATTCTACCGAATATGATATTTTGAATTCTCAAGCTATATGGTATGAATATTTTTTAGTATTAAACTATTTTGTGGGATTGACTTAGCACCGAATGAGGCATTGAGGTGGGATTCGATAAGGGAATCCTAGTAGCAACCCCTTGTCTCATTAACTATGTGCCAACATAGGAACCCTTGTAGGCTTAGGATAATGGATCCAAAAATAGCCCTTAAAGTTAAAGTTAAAGAAATGAATGAAGTTGATGGAGTTTTACTCGAAACGTAGTTTCCTGGATAACATAGGGGGTTATGTTGGATTGTAATAGTTTGCATGGTCTTAAATGTCAATTATGGTCATCTTCCTACAAAATGAATGTTTTAAAAGATATTTATATGATTGATTATGCACACATTGCATTATGTTTCATATTACATAAATTTTTTAATGTTTCCTCAATGTTCATGCATGCTTACATACTTAGTACATTCAAAGTACTAAAGCAAACACCTTTGCCTACATGATATCCATGTAGGGACCGATGCTCCTCCTCGTTCTCCTCTACATGGCTAGTTGAGATTTCATTTGAAGACTACTTTTGGTGTGTTCCCATATTCTGGGAATAATACTTCTTTATCTTTCTAGCTTATGATATATTGAGATCTTTAGACACTTACTATGACATTTCTTTCTATTATGATTGAGGGTGAGCTAGGGACTTGTCTTAGCCCCATTAAATCTAAAAGTTAGAGGTATTGTTGGACATATGTAAGTTGAAGATTTACTATTATGGTTTTCGCTTGTTTATTTATTGTCATTAACTATGAAAGGCTAAAAGAATACTAAGAGGCTTGTTTTAGGTACTTTCGGGTTCCTTATTTGCCATGTTACATCTAGGCCCTAGGCTTGGGTCATGACAATTTTTTACCACTATTTTTTGTGAATCCATCTTTTAAAGTTTAAAATATCTAAAATATATATAAAAAACAAGTAAGATAAATATAACAAAAAAATATAGTAACATAGTAAATAAACACATAAGGAGATGAAAGTTTGAACGAATGTACCAAACGTCTACATAAAAGCAGATGTATAACCAAAATTCAAAATTGAGAGATGCAACTTGAAGCCTGCAAAGTACTTCAAAAATATCTCCTAACTCCAATTAACCAATAGAAAAAAATAAAATTTATAATCGACACGAGAGATTGAGAATGGAGAAAATTCGTAACAAACTAATAAAATTGTCTTTGAATTTTTGAGAAAAATGAAAGAAAATTATGTATATTTATTGTGTAAGAGGGTGTTAAGGGGAGGGGGAGGATATTTTAAGCTGTTAGTGGCCCCCAACAGCTACTAAGATTTTCAACAACTAAGAAGCTGTTACAACTAAAACCAATATATTCAAAAACTGTCCATTAAAATTGGACTGAAAGTGGGTTAACTGTGTAAAAACCATGGACCTGTTCCAGGATCTATTCTGTTACCCCCCGAAACTGGATTACTACCGGTACTATTGGTAATGGGTCTAATGAAATTGGAACCAGAGTTGGATCGGAGCTAACTAGATAAAACTGGTCCCCTTGCCAGCCTTAGTCCAAACAACTATGTAAACATGAGAAAAACTATCCTACTCACAATCTTGAGTTGGTTGCACATGAATTTTCCCTAAAGACATGAAATAATTATCTATATGGGGTTCATATTGATGTTTTCACCAACCACTTGAGCCTTCAATATTTATTTAAGTAGACAGAGTTGAACCTACGAGAAAAGAGATGGCTAAAATTGCTAAAGGACTTCGATGTTGATATTTTATATCATCCTGACAAATCTAATGTAGTTGCTAATGTTCATAGACAGAATTCCATGGTTACTCTAAGACATATTTAAGATAATAAGGTTAGAATGACCAAAGATCTACGTCAGCTAGTTAGTTTATAGATGCGGTTGTTAGATGCAAAGAATAGAGGTGTTTGGTTTCAGAATATGATGGAACTTCCTGTATTTTTGAAGTGAAAGAGTGACAACACAATGATTTTGAGTTTATGAAACTAAGGGAATGAACATTTATTTGAGCTAACAAGAGATAGAGTCCTTAAATACTAGGCCGCTTATGTGTACCGACAATAGCAATGCTCTGTGTGGAGATTCTTAGAGGCTCATTATTCTAGATATGTAGCTCGCCCTAGAAAAATGAAGATATATCGAAACCTTTCATAGATCTATTGGTTGGCTGACATAAAATGATATTATTGAGATGGTAGTCCAACGTCCCAACTGCCAATAAGTTAAAGCAGAATATTAGAGGCCTAAAGGCCTCACTCATTAAATTGAGCTTCCATTATTAAAATGAGACATGATAAATATGGACTTCATAATGAGGTTGCCTCACACACCACAAAAGTATGATTCTATTTAGGTAATTGTTGATAGTCTAATGAAATCTTCTAATACCCTACTAGTCAGAATGACATATTCAGCCAAGGATTATGCGAAGCTTTACATTCGGGAGATTATGCAGTTTCACAGAGTTCTATTATTTACTATCTCTAATGGAGGGGCTCAGTTTACAATACATTTTTGAGATCCTTTTAGAAGGTTCTAGGCACTCAAGTAAATTTTAGCACTGTTTTCATCCACAAATTGATGGACAGGACGAGCGTACTATTTAGACCATCAAGGATATGTTACCTGCCTTATTACGTGATTTTAAAAGAAGCTAGGACAATCATCTACCCCTTATTGAGTTTACTTATAATAACTTCTAAGCTAGTATTTAGATGGTCCTTTACGGAGCAATATACATGCAGAAGTATAGGTTGTCGATCACTTAGTTGGAGGTCAGGGAAGCAAAGTTGCTAGGTCCTAATTTAGTTGAGAAAGAAATGGAAAAGATAAAGCTTATTAGAGACTGACTGCATATAATACAAAGTTGGTAGAAGTCTTATGCAGATGTTTGACGACAAGATTTAGAGTATGATGTAGAAGATTAGAGTTTCTTGAAAGTATCGCCTATGAACGACATTGTACTGATTTGGAAAGAAAGGGAAGCTTAGTTCCAGGTATGTTGGGACGTATAAAATTATTCAGAGGATCGATATAGTGGCGTATGAGCTTAATTTTCCTTTCGAATTAGAAGAGGTCCTTCTTAGGTTTAATGTATCTATGTTGCAGAAGTACATTGGAGATTCTTCACGTATTATGCCCACTGTGGATGTTTGCATTGCTAAATACTTTTCTTATGCAAAGGTTCTAGTGGTTATTTTAGATCAGCAGGTAAGATATCTTTTAACTCAAGAAGAGGCTTCTGGAAAAGTGTTATGGAGGAATAATAATGTCAAGGAAATAACTTAGGAGTCGAAGGAAGAAATCAAGTGAAGTATGTGATACAACCAAACTTACACTCCAATTAAGAAGTATAAAGCGGTCTCTGTCAAATATAGAATCCAACTAGGTTGGGGTCGAAACCACAGGGAATGTGGAAGAAATAAGTCTACTAGCACTTATGTTTAGTTGAAGTCACTATTTCTCGGAAGTAAAAATGCATAAAATAAATTGGGGTTTTAGTTGTTTAATGAGTAACACTTATCAATGTTTTCAATAACAGAGTAAAGTAGACATAAGGTTTTAAACTATATGATATGGTACTTAGGAATGTGTTCCCCATAACATATAACTCACTAGTCGTCTCGTATTAGTGATATCATTTTAGTGCATCGCATAAAAAATCTAGAAAGTTGTGTACATCTAAACACCTTCCGGTCCTATTAGATGAATTTCATTCTTTACCTTCCGGTCCCTGAATGTGTATCTACCTAACCCTTGCTTTTGACATTAGAAAACTATCCCCTCTCAAGCTCTAGTTCTTAAACGAAGGTTTGGAACCTTGAATCTCCATTGTAGTTTTTTTTCCTAATCACTACCCTCTCCCAAGAAAGTAAAGAATACAAGTGAGTTTTAACGTGTGCACTCATTAAATAGAAAATAAGATGAAGTAAACTACAATGCATGCTAAACAATGGACGAAAATCACCTATACGTTTGCCTACTTTGTTATCCCATCATCATTCCCACAACCTTAGTTATGGGGTTTAGTTACTCATATTCATAAGTAATACATCAAGAATTGATGTAAAATTCATAAAATAATACTTAAGTTTATGAAACAGTGAACCTTGAATCACAAGAACAGAGAATGAATCAATAAACCAAAATATTGTATTAACGTTTTGATTCTCAAAAAGTCGCTCAAAATATGTTGTCACGTAGTTTAAAGATCTCAAAATATGTAAAATTGTGTAACCCTTTAAATAAAGTGAGTTTGGGTATTTATTGAATATAAAACCAAATCCTAAACCAACTAGGAAAATTAAAGTTAACACATGTTCACGTCTAGTCTTCATGAACCATATTGTTGTTCACAGCTCGTAGTCATACTCCGTGGTGTTTAACTTGGCTCCACAACTGTGTGGTCCTCTACTCCTTCATGGGCAAGCTTTATGTTTCATGGTCCTCTTCATTCCCCCGGTTCTTTACTTTAAATTTACAAACAATCTTCCGTATACCTTTCACGAACACCTACCACGATCCGTGGTGGATTCCATGGCCCGTCAAGGGTCCTGTGGAGTTTCACTTAGAAAAATTTCCTCAGCTTCTTTTTTGCAGCACATTATCTCAATAGCTAGCTTCTATGGGCCGTATAGGGCTTCACAGCCCATGGTGGATCTCATAGACACTTTGTTCAGTGATTTCTCAGCAAAACTCAGCAACATAGCCCAAAACTCGGGCACAACTTAATTTTCCTGTAAAATAACCAAAACACACATCATATTTACAAACACATACTTGAAGCCCATATGAATTTACTGTTTTTGAGCATCAAAAGTGTCGTTATACACGACATATCAACACCCTCAACTTATAACCATTGTTTGTGCTCAAGCAATGACACAACACAAAATAAAATAATGCGCAAACACAAATGCCTATTAGAAAGTATACATCAGACCAAACACACATTACGTGACCTTCTCTATTCATTAGATCAGCTATACAATGCACAAAAAATTTCAATTAACTCACAAGGATCGATTCACGATATTATACGACTCTCAGCCAACCAAACAAATGCAAACAATAATGTACCAGTCAAATTAGCAACCAAACAGTGAAATCATAGTGCCCTCACCACAAAGAAGTCTGTCACACAATATATATAAGAAAAACAGAGACTGAACCGATATCTCTCATGCTCTCTAATGAAGTTAAATAAATGCACATGTACAAACCATATGCTTGCCCTTATTTTCTACAATTTATCTTTTGAATAACTCTTTTAGGATCAAAATAGACTTTCTTTGATTGTAACACAGGCTCGGGCTTGGGTAGGATACAATTAGGATTAAAGTGATTATTTTTCCCCTTCGCGATGCTACTTTGACTTCGCAACACCTTTTTCAACCCAAACTTGTGTTATCACATTTTTCTTCCTTTATTTATGCCCGGGTGTGGTTTCCTCTCTTTTACTTTCTCTTTTTAATGTTTTCATCATTGTACTTGATTTTTTTCCTATTTAACACTTGTTATTTTCATTTTACTTGCGGCAACAACCCAGTTCTCTTCTTTTTCCTCTCATTACACAGTTCTTTTCACACCCCAACTTTTCTTACTTTTCTTTATAATAGCCACCCTTAACTTAGGCCTTTATCTTGAGATGAGGTACATGTTACACCCCGTACTTTGGTACCTTAGAATGCTTCTTAAGCTTCTCAAGTTTCTGGGAAGGCTCTTAAATTTCTTAAAAGTCGTTATATGAGTCAGATAGTTAATAATGCTATCAAATAACTCCATGGAAAGGAGAACGAGATGCTTCATAATAAGGAAGATTGGAAATAGGGTTATAAAAATTCGAAAGGAGTTGGAGGCCGAGAAATAAGTCGTAGGACTCGATTGACTCGTGTAAGCTACCAACTTGGAGGTCTTACGTACTTAAGCTAATCGAGTGCATGTTGAGACTAGTAGCAAGGCTCTTAAAGTGAAACAAAATTACGAACCCACGGAAGAGAAATAAGGAAACGACGCACCTACTTGAAGCAAGTAGGTGACTCACCTACTTGACACATGGCAGCACGTGATAGGTACACATGGAAGCATATGAAAGTGACACGTGGCAACAGGTGACACACCATGGGGTGGACCCCACCTGCCATGTGGCAACCATGGATTGGTTGCATAATTTAGGTGGCTGCCTAAGGGTGTGACACGTGTCACCCTTAGGGGATGACACATGTCACTCTCCAAAAAGATATATATCTATGTATGGATGACTATTAAGTCATTTTTAGCCAAAAACTTGAACACAAATAGAGACAAAAACGTGGAGAAGAAAGCAAAGGCAGCCATGGTTTGGAGAAATACTAAGTTGGTAATACGAGTATAACTCCTTGTGTAAGGCTTATTTTTGAGTGCTTCAAGATGTTTTGGAAAGCTGTTTCATAGGGATACAACTTTAACTTAGCCTCTAAATCCTACTTTCGCTTTTCTCTGCTCGAAAAAGGGTGATGAAGTATGGGGGAGGTGCTGCCCAGATGTTGTTTTGGAAATCCTACACGGACAACTGTGGGTATTTTGGGCATATCTTTTCATGCAAAAAATTGCTGTAGGGGTGATTCAAAATTGTATGCGACCTTGATACAGATGTATATAACTTTCATTGAGGCCATAAATCCTGTTTCCCTCAATTACCCCTTCGAAACTAAGCAACAATATAAGACAGTGGGCTGTCCAGATTTCACGCTTTGATAGTTTTGGCGAGTTTGATGAGTTTAACGTAAGGTAAGCCTTTCATTTTAAATTGGAGTTTATGGTGTTGTTATAGAGGGTATTATACATTGTTTAAGTGGATGGAAATGTGAAAATATGATAAATATGCTTGACGTCCGAAATAAACTAAATTGGAATCGGTATAGTTAAATTGTAGTCGAAATGAGGCGTTGTACGTGTGGGGGATGTTGCAGGTGTGTTATGGTGTGTTGAAGGTACTAAAGGAATTCTAAAAGAGGTGTGGGAGCTTCTAGTTGCAGCCACATTACCCTCCGTTCCGCACGATTAAAGGTTTTACGAAATAAAGGCTAAAGACCCTATTTTGATACCGTAATGTTAAGTAAGTTGTTTGGAGCCTATGTTGTGTAATGTTTCCATGTTTTATGTGTATATGAGTTGCAGGTCATGGTTGTTGGTTGGCTTTAGTGATTAGGGATGGAAGTGGGAATTCGGATAGGGCAAGTTATAGAGGAGATGCTGCCTGAATTCCGTTAACTTCTTAATTAATTAATAAACTAGTCGAGACTAGTCGAGAAAGGAGAATAAGGAGTTCGTTCCTATAGGTGCTTGGTTGTGGATTTAAAAGCTGGAAAGTTGAAGGTTACTAATATTAGTATTACCTTCGTGTTAAATAGGTTCAGAGGATGACGAGACAAGTCGGGCTAAAAGCAGTCGACCAGAGGTATGTAAAGCTATTCCTTCTTTTGGCATGTTTTGGTATAAATGTGTAGAGCCTATCTGTTCTTTGTTTTGGGCATGTGTTAGATCTAAGTGACAAGTGATATTTGTATGAAGCTTGGGGTAAATCTATTCATGATCTCTGAACATGATTCATGATTCATAATTTGTGTTCACAAATGAATATTAAGACTCTTAAAGTAGTTAAGCTTCCACTCCTCAAGTATTCTATATACTGAGAAGTATTATATGTAAAGTTATTCCTCCTCTCCTTTGGAACAACTTAGATGTAAGTATTATGTATATGAAGTTTGAAGTTATTCCACTCTTAAAACTCTGAGAGTGAGTTAAGACTCTTGTTCGCTTCCTACTGATTAGAACTCCTGTAACAAGTTGAGTCATTACTTTTCAAGTCTTCCATGCGATAGGAAGTGGTGCATGTAAAGCTTGTCTTTTCCTGCTTCAAGAAACACTAGACTAAAGGTTCTACAGGACATGGATTTGGATATAGCCCCATTTATAGATTTTGGATGTAACTCATGACTTGTACGCACTTTTGAATGATAAGGACCTTGAAGTTGTTGAACTACGACCCTTAAGCCTCCTATAGGTTGAATAGTGTTGGGATGTGTAAGCTCGTACATCTAGGGGCTCTTAAACATGATTTAGGATGATATATGTGGGATGTTTGATATTATATAGAGTTTTACGTACACGTATATGCATTATGATATATATGGATTGGGCCGAACGTACCTCGGCACATTTTGCTATATAAGGATCGAGTCGTACGTTCCACGACAGATTATGCATTATACGGATCTGCCCGTCGTACCTCGGCATTATTATGCATTATACGGATCGGGCTGTCGTACCTCAGCATTATTATGCATTATACGGATCGGGCCATTGTACCTTGGCATTATTATGAATTATACAAATCGGGCCATCGTACCCCAGCATCATCATGTAATATATGGATCAGGCCGTCATACCTCGGCATTATCATATGACATATGGATTGAGCCGTCGTTCCTCGGCATGTGCTTGCTGTATACATGAATTGGGTTGTACGTCCCACAGTGCTAATAATATGCATATGCCTATCATGATAGATGATGTGTTTGTAACACCGAGTCCCCGAGCGGACCGGATACGGTATGTGATAATGGTATACATGACTTTATTGTATGAGATGCAGGTACAGTACCCTATTAAATGCTATACTTGATTTCTTGCATCCCTGTTTCAGTTGTTATCTCAGTTATGTTATGCTTATATACTCAGTACATGTATCGAACTGACCCTCTTTTCTTTGAGGGGTTGCATTTCATGCCCGCAGGTACAATACAGATTTTGGGAGTCCACTAGCTCAGGATTCCACTCGGCAAGTTTAGAAGAAGCTTCAATGATTCGGAGCCAAGTTTTGGTACCAAACCATCGATGTATATATTTGGTTACACAGGGGTATGACCGGGGCTCTATCCCATCATATGTTGCTGTTCATATTCTTAAAAGTCTGTAGACATGTATGTGTGGGTTGTTCATGAGTTTATTTTAGCTGTGCCTATATGGCACGTTGTAAATGTTTTTACATTATGGCAGCCTTGTCGGCTTGCATTCTCTTTCATGATACGATATGAATGAAAGAGGCCACACGTACACGAAAAAGTTTTAACTCATTGGGGTTTTTGTGAGTAGTATAGCTTTGCTTATAGTTCAATTTGACTATAGTTGAGAAATATGTATACGGAGGTCCAGGTCGGACCCCAGTCGCAGCCTACGGGGTTAGGTCGTGATAGAAGTGGTATCAGAGCAGTTCGTCCTTGGAGTGTCTATAGACCGTGTCTAGTAGAGTCTTGTTTATCGGTTTGTTGTGCACCACATCTATAGACAAGAGGCTACAGGACATTTAGAATATTACCTTTCTTTCATATCTAGGATCGTGCGATAGATCCGAGTCATAGGGAATGAAATTCCTCATACTAACTTGTGATTTTAGCAGAAGGACAACATCGATAGAAGAAGGTTACTGACGATATTCATAGTTACACAACACGTAGGTAAGCAAGGCACGAATGATAGGTGCCAAGTAAGGTATTGAATTACGATTGACATGTAAAGTTGAAAACTGAAAGAAATAGTAGACAGAAAGTCTAAACAGGTGCAGTTCGAGTTGGACATACGAGGTAAGTCCATCAGTTTATACTATTGTTGATATTGGACGCCCTGTGAGGCTGCGATATGACATGATATGATACGTATATATGTATCTTTATGCGTATTGCCCCTGTGAGGCATTGTTGGTATTTTATGCGTGCAGGTGTTGAGATAGTAAGAAATATAGAGGAAACTCTGCCCAAATTTTCCTTGAAATAAAAGGAAAATGATTTAGAAAAGACTGGTAGTTCTGGATAGAACGATATATTAAGGATAAGACTAACTAAGAAGGGTAAGTAACCCACAATAAGAATCGTGTAAAAGGTTAAGAAGTGTTATACTATGGGGTAGAATGCAAACATGATATGATGTGAATATAATGAGGATAGTTATGAAAATAAGTAAAGCCTTGTGAGGAAGTGGCTAAAGATAGGATGTGGTCCGTGTAATAAGAATATAAGGGTAACTTGGGCGGTGCAGCTTGGACTACTGGATCAGCTGCTGGGTCATCGTCTTCTTCGATAGATATGCGCCCCATGGGGGAGGGTGCAATCATACCAGCACTAACGTACCGGATCCCATCAAAACTCCAAAGTTAAGCGTGCTTCGACAAGAGTAATATTGAGATGGGTGACACCCTGGGAAGCCCTATGTGGATGTGATATGAGATGATATGCATGTATATATACACGTTGGCCGTGCATGGCATTGTTGATATAAAGAAGTATTGTGGACACGTAACTCCACCGTGAAAGATGATAAGACCCCTTGAGATAGGGGATGTAGCTTTGCAAAACAACTAGCGCATTGTGAATTCATTAAAGGGACAAGTGGTACCCACTGGGATAAGGCTAGGACTATGATAAAGCTTGGGACACCAAGTGTCGGAAGGTAAGTACTGCCTATTTGAGAATTGGAAATGACTATAAGCCCTAACTAGTTGTTGATTAAAATAAATGGAAAGTGGCTTCGAATAAATTGCTACGTGACTCGAGTACCCATAATCAGACTAGATTAGCACCTCATGATTGTGTTAAGTTGTCGTACCTAGGCAACCAAAGGTATGGAAGATATAAAGGAAGGCATAGATATGGTGCAGTATACCAAATGTGTTGGAAAAGAATCATATGTATTGGAAAATTGGAAATAAGGGCGTAAGGTAGAACACAACAGATAGTGACATGGGAACACCCTAAAGGGGGGAAGTGGCTTCAAGTGAGATCCTATACTGGCACGAGTTAATAAGATCTAAAGGCCAGTAATAAATGGATAGAAGCCATGATACCGGAGATAGTGCGGAGAATTAATAGTAAGGACTTAAATAGTATGACATCAAATAATAAGTGCATACAAAGGGGATGAATACAACAAGAGAATTACGATGAGAACTTAAACATACTGTAAGGAATAGCTAGGCTATACTCGACTGAAGGTAAGATGTTGGTAACAAAGTTACTGACTACTAATATTGTGGTGTACAAGCAACAAAACAAGGAAAGGATGAGAGAGATCTCCTATGCGGGAATATAAGGAAAATCAAGGGTAAGTAGAGGCAGGAAGTAAGAAATGATACAGGTTTATGTGCAGACTAGTATGGTGATGCTAAAGCATCTTTCGGGCTATTTTAAGCTCCTACACATGTTTGTGTAAAGGGTGCAATATGATGTGTGGTAAAGAAACTGGAAAGAAGTAATGGAAAAGAAATATCACTTGTTCCCTATGCCTACAGGTAATCTACCTTCTTAAATAGACCATATGAGTTGATACAAGGCCTATGAACGGCAGCCAGTACAGAAGAATCCTGAAGCAATAATAATACCTTATGAGGCTAGTTAACATTTGGGGATGAATGTTCTAAAGGGGGGAAGGATGTTACACCCCATACTTTGGTACCTTAGAATACTTCTTAAGCTTCTCAAGTTTCTGGGGAGGCTTTTAAGTTTCTTAAAAGTCGTTATGTGAGTTGGATAGTTAATAATGTCATCAAATAACTCCAAGGAAAGGAGAACGAAATGCTTCATAATAAGGAAGATTGGAAATAGGGTTATAAAAATTCAAAAGGAGTTGGAGGCCGAAAAATGAGTCGTAGGCCTCGATTGACTCGCGTAAGCTACCAACTTGGAGGTCTTACATACTTAAGATACTCGAGTGCGTGTTGATACTAAGTAGCAAGGAATACATAGGATCTTAAAGTGCAATGAAATTACGAACCCACGGAAGAGAAATAAGGAAACGACGCACCTACTTGAAGCAAGTAGGTGACTCACCTACTTAACACATGGCAGCACGTGATAGGTACACATGGAAGCACATGAAAGTGACACGTGGCAGCAAGTGACACACCATGGGGTGGACCCCACCTGCCATGTGGCAACCATGGATTGGTTGCATAATTGAGGTGGCTGCCTAAGGGTGTGACACATGTCACCCTTAGGGGATGACACATGTCACCCTTAGGGGATGACACATGTCACTCTCCAAAAAGATATATATCTATGTATGGATGACTATTAAGTCATTTTTAGCCAAAAACTTGAACACAAATAGAGACAAAAACGTGGAGAAGAAAGCAAAGGCATCCATGGTTTGGAGAAACACTAAGTTGGTAATACGAGTATAACTCCTTGTGTAAGGCTTATTTTTGAGTGCTTCAAGATGTTTTGGAAAGCTGTTTCATGGGGATACAACTTTAATTTAGCCTCTAAAACCTACTTTCGCTTTTCTCTGCTCGAAAAAGGGTGATGAAGTATGGGGGAGGTGCTGCCCAGATGTTGTTTTGGAAATCCTACACGGACAACTGTGGGTATTTTGGGCATATCTTTTCATGCAAAAAATTGCTGTAGGGGTGATTCAAAATTGTATGCGACCTTGATACAGATGTATATAACTTTCATTGAGGCCATAAATCCTGTTTCCCTCAATTACCCCTTCGAAACTAAGCAACAATATAAGACAGTGGGCTGTCCAGATTTCACGCTTTGATAGTTTTGGCGAGTTTGATGAGTTTAATGTAAGGTAAGACTTTCATTTTAAATTGGAGTTTATGGTGTTTTTATAGAGGGTATTATACATTGTTTAAGTGTATGGAAATGTGAAAATATGATAAATATGTTTGACGTCCAAAATAAATTAAATTGGAATTGGTATAGTTAAATTGTAGTCGAAATGAGGCGTTGTACGTGTGGGGGATGTTGCAGGTGTGTTATGGTGTGTTGAAGGTACTAAAGGAATTCTAAAAGAGGTTTGGGAGCTGCTAGTTGCAGCCACATTACCCTCCGTTCCGCACGATTAAAGGTTTTACGAAATAAAGGCTAAAGACCCTATTTTGATACCGTAATGTTAAGTAAGTTGTTTGGAGCCTATGTTGTGTAATGTTTCCATGTTTTATGTGTATATGAGTTGCAGGTCATGGTTGTTGGTTGGCTGTAGTGATTAGGGATGGAAGTGGGAATTCGGATAGGGCAAGTTATAGAGGAGATGCTGCCTGAATTCCGTTAACTTCTTAATTAATTAATAAACTAGTCGAGACTAGTCGAGAAAGGAGAATAAGGAGTTCGTTCCTATAGGTGCTTGGTTGTGGATTTAAAAGCTGGAAAGTTGAAGGTTACTAATATTAGTATTACCTTCGTGTTAAATAGGTTCAGAGGATGACGAGACAAGTCGGGCTAAAAGCAGTCGACCAGAGGTATGTAAAGCTATTCCTTCTTTTGGCATGTTTTGGTATAAATGTGTAGAGCCTATCTGTTCTTTGTTTTGGGCATGTGTTAGATCTAAGTGACAAGTGATATTTGTATGAAGCTTGGGGTAAATCTATTCATGAGCTCTGAACATGATTCATGATTCATAATTTGTGTTCACAAATGAATATTAAGACTCTTAAAGTAGTTAAGCTTCCACTCCTCAAGTATTCTATATACTGAGAAGTATTATATGTAAAGTTATTCCTCCTCTCCTTTGGAACAACTTAGATGTAAGTATTATGTATATGAAGTTTGAAGTTATTCCACTCTTAAAACTCTGAGAGTGAGTTAAGACTCTTGTTCGCTTCCTACTGATTAGAACTCCTGTAACAAGTTGAGTCATTACTTTTCAAGTCTTCCATGCGATAGGAAGTGGTGCATGTAAAGCTTGTCTTTTCCTGCTTCAAGAAACACTAGACTAAAGGTTCTATAGGACATGGATTTGGATATAGCCCCATTTATAGATTTTGGATGTAACTCATGACTTGTACGCACTTTTGAATGATAAGGACCTTGAAGTTGTTGAACTACGACCCTTAAGCCTCCTATAGGTTGAATAGTGTTGGGATGTGTAAGCTCGTATTTCTAGGGGCTCTTAAACATGCTTTAGGATGATATATGTGGGATGTTTGATATTTTACAGAGTTTTACGTACACATATATGCATTATGATATATATGGATTGGGCCGAATGTACCTCAACACATTTTGCTATGTAAGGATCGGGTCGTATGTTCCACGACAGATTATGCATTATACGGATCGGGCCATCGTACCTCGGCAATATTATGCCTTATACAGATCGGTCCATCGTACCTCAGCATTATTAAGCATTATATGGATCGGCCCATCGTACCTCGGCATTATTATTCATTATACGGATCGGGCTGTCGTACCTCAGCATCATTATGTAATATATGGATCGGGCCGTCATACCTCGGCATTATCATATGACATATGGATTGGGCCGTCATTCCTCGGCATATGCTTGTTGTATACATGCCTATCATGATAGATGATGTGTTTGTAACACCGAGCCCCCGAGCGGGCCAAATACGGTACGTGATAATGGTATACATGACTTTATTATATGAGATGCAGGTACAGTACCCTATTAAATACTATACTTGGTTTCCTGAATCCCTGTTTCAGTTGTTATCTCAGTTATGTTATGCTTATATACTCAGTACATGTATCGTACTGACCCCCCTTTCTTTGGGGGGCTACGTTTCATGCCCGCAGGTACAATACAGATTTTGGGAGTCCACCAGCTCAGGATTCCACTCAGAAAGTTTAGAAGAAGATCTATTGATTCGGAGCCAAGTTTTGGTACCAAACCACCGATGTATATATTTGGTTACACAGGGGTACGAAGGGGGCCCTGTCCCGCCATATGTTGCCGTTCCTATTCTTAGAGGTCTGTAGACATGTATGTGTGGGTTGTTCATGAGTTTATCTCGGCTGTGCCTATACGACATATTGTAAATGTTTTTATGTTATGTCAGCCTTGTTTGCTTGCATTCTCTTTCATGATACGATATGAATCAAAGAGGCCACACGTACATAAAAAGGTTTTAACTCATTAGGGTTTTTGTGAGTAGTATCGCTTTGCTCATAGTTCAATTTGACTACAGTTGACAAATATGTATACGGGGGTCCAGGTCGGACCCCAGTCGCAGCCTACGGGGTTGGGTCGTGACATTATCCTAGGAGGTACCAGGGATAACATAAAGGTCCACAGTTAGACAGGGAAGGTGAATTGTGTTATTTTGAAGAAAAGGTCTTTCTATGGATCAAACGTTTGGTTCAAAGGGTACAATTTCATTTGGTTGGTCATTTTAGGCTGTGACTTATTTTCAATAACGGCCTATGATTCTGTACTAATCAAGTTATTCAATCATTTCATTGAGACTAACCAGACAAGTCCATCTTACATACGCATTGTTCAAATTAGGGAATTTAGTTCACACATACATGGCGCATATCTTACGCTATTAAAAACTCTAGCTAGCATTTGATTGGAAAGTCAATTACTACAATGTTCAATAAAGATCCTAACAAGTTAGTTTTCATAGTTCAGATACAATCACATAATATTTCAAAATTTTCAACTGGGGGTCATTTTTATTCAGTTCATAGTATTCAAACTTCACAGGCTACTACATACTTCTATAGGCTCTTGTATTTATAACAAAATTACCTAAATATGCAGTTCTACTAATTATTATGCTTGAGAAAGAAGAAACATAGAAAACAACTTCCAAGCGGTTCGGATGCCCCACCCCTATAAAAAGTTGTACATTGTCCTCAATGCACATTAAAACTCCAAAAAGTAAATAGAAGGGTGATGATCATACCTGCGATGCCCTAGACATCAGTAGATGAATTTGTTGTGGCACCAGCAGTAGCCGGTGTGCTTAATGATATGGGTTCACTCGGAGGATCATCGCTCATTGTAAAAGTGAGTGTGCTTGATGGCATCTCACTAGTATTGGTCTCCGGTATTTGAATCTCAGCAGTCTATGCAGGAGCGACTCCAATAGCTGACTCTCTAACTCATGGCCTCAATCCTCTACCATTCTCTCTCTACTAGTTGTCTAGCTTCCTTTTTTGAAGCTCACACTACTTTTTAAAGGCACATGTCCACATCCCTCCTAGCTATTTTTGCATTATTGGGAGAACTGTCACTATCTTGATGTTTTTTGCCCTTACCCTTTTTTGGGGCTCAGGCACCAAATCTATGCCCCACACTTTATCTAAATGATTGGGCTCAAGGGGTGCTGAGAATGGATGAATCAAGGCGTTTATGGAAATGGTAGGAGCAAGAATGGATGATTCTCTTCCATTTTTTCCAAATCTTGACGTAGGGCGACCAACTGTGCCTACATGGACTTTGTCTTCTTTTGTCAGGAGCCGAACTAGGGCTAAACCACAACACGGCGATCGAGATGCGAGGGAAACCAACCATAAGCCATATTAGAATACATGTCATACATAAGGTAAAATATGGAAATATAAACAAAAGTTAGCATCACAAGAGAATGTGACTAAGGGAAATCAACTCAATAGATGTCCAAATCGAACTACATTATACGCCATCTAAACATGCCTCTAGTCTAGTCTTTGATGGGAGCTTTGGAAAAGCTACTAGCTCACCCTAACATTAGAAGAAAGTCACGTAACAACAAGAAAAAAAGTCATGTCTTTAATAGAATGAGGACTCATGAACTTCTTGATAATCTAGGGCAACTCTAGCTATTAATAAGATGATCGTGAACGTCGTCTGTCCCTACCTTATGAGACAATGTAGGTAAAATATGTATTAATATATTTGAATGTACTAAGTATGTGAAATATGCATGAATAATTAATATGAACGTGAACAATATACCATAAGATGCATGATCAATCATAATGAACATGAATAAAGCTTAAAATAATTTGAAAACATATGAAACTCATGGTCAATGTGTATCATAACACTTCATCTTAAACTCATAAGCTAACTTCAACTTGTGTGGGATAAGACCTTTAACTGATATCTAAGACCATGTGAGCTATTACATGGAATCCGATGAAACCCTCATCAAGAAGGGGGAGGCTACCTTACCAGGGTATACTCCGTCATGTTAATCATCTCAACTCAACTCAACTCAACTATACTATATGTGGATCTACTACTAGGCCATGAAGGCAATCCTACACTAGGAACGTAGTTTGCAACTTTAGGTTGCTACTAGGATTTTCTTGGGTAACTAACTGTGTTACCGAACTGAACCCCACTTAGAAATCCTCTTGGTGCTTAGTCAATATTCCAACAAAAACTCATAAAACACGATTGTAAGATAATAGAGAAAGATAGTAACTGCCTATCAATCTATCTTTAAAACATTTTACGAATTGCTCATTAACTTAGTGATTCATAAGAATCCATAACTTTGGTAAGAATTGTCCTTATCAACATCTTTAATATGATTATGTGAGAATTATACTTATCATACCATAATAACACCTTTGATCTTAACTTTGATCATCATCATAACTTTCATCACAAAATCATAAATCTCAACTTTAAATCATAGAAACTTTCATTAAACTCATGATCAACTCATAGAATTACCTTTAACTTTCATAATTATAACTTGTAAGTAGATTTATGCAAGGGAATTCATAATTCATATCAAAATTATTCAATTCATATGAAAACATGCATATAATTATCATTCATAACATCTAAAAATAGAATTTAATCAGCCCAATGCAATTCATCAAAACTAGGGTTCATAATTTAATTAAAATTGAAAGAAACCTTGAGAAAACTTTGAGAAAACTTTGGGAATTCATGAGTGAAAGGAACCCATGAATGAATCCCCACATACTTGATTCAATTCACTAATAATTGAAGAAGAACCTTGAAGAAATTTGGAACCCTAGCTTGTACCTTGAAGAAGAAACCTTGAGAGACTTTGTTCTTGCCTTCGAGAAATTTTAGGAGAATGAATTGAATAGGAGGGGAATTTGAAGAATTGAATATATATAGGCTTTGAAATTGGCCATAAAAGTGTCTAGGTTCATTGAACTAAATTTTGGAAAAGACATAATTACCCCTCATTAAACTTCAGATTTTGGACCTATGGGATCCTTTCTATGAATAATAGAAGTATTAAACGATTCTGCCTGCATGTATGGGAAGAGGTCTAATTTTTTAAGTCTCTGAAGGTTGCAAATGGGTCATTTCTATGACTCGTAAACTTCATTATCGCGCATCAAATCCATCCATCTTGTAGGTCCCAAATCCTGCAAAAATATAGGTCTGTGAAGTTTGGTTACAAGTCATTCCTACAACTCGTAACAACTTCTACGGACCGTATTATCTCTATGTCCATGGATAAGGAGGTTTCACCTTCCTTTCATTTCTCTTAAGTGACTTCATCCTTTAATCGAGGAACTATTCAAAGAGGACACTAGTCTTCTCAAGTCGTAGAATTGACCTTGAGAGACTTCTGAACCTTAGCCTCAGGACTCTTTCTATGAGTTGCATCTATGGGTCATCAAGAAGATTATAGGATGTAAACTTGAGTCGTAGGACCCTACTCTGAGTTTGGTCAAGATTAACTACTAAGGGTCACTCCATGACTCATTCTTACAAGTTGTAGGACTGTCTACGGGTCGCAGATTGACTCATAAGGATGAAGCTCGTCAAAATTATGAGGGTTTGTTTTGGTTTCCAACTCTCCAACTTCTGAGGTCTTACGCATTTAACCCAAAATAATACTACACCCTATGAGGTGGGACTCAAGGCCATCTACATGACCTTAGATGATAGATATCTCCTGCTTGAATTCAAAGTGAAGTTGGGCCGCTTCCTGCTGCACTTGAGATTGGACTACCCTTGGTAGCTGCTCAATAACCCAAGCCACTAGTTGTTACATCTGTCGCTAATCTTGCACCAATTTCTTAAGAAATGTATATGGTACAGTGATCATATTACCTATGGAAGAGGGCGTGGAAGGAGTCAGCCTACTTTTGACCTCGGGCTGCTCTGTGGCCTCGTTAGTCGGAGAAGTTGTAGAAACTCCCTCCAAAGAAAGTGCAGTAGGAGGTGGGCCTGTAGGAATGGGTATAGGCAGAAGTGGCCAGGATGGTTCTATCTTATACAATAGGTTTTCCATGTCTTTAATCAACACCGCATTTGTAGACTTAGTGACTATAGTGCAGCGATCATAGTAATGACACACTGTGACACCCGCACATTAACACATTTCCCAGATTATGCATGGGAATGGCAATCTATCTCGCTTATTGAAGGCTCTATCCCAAATCTTGGCCACAATAAAATGAACACTATGCAATTTATATCAATCCATAATGAAAGCCACAAGTGAAGCCAGCGATGGGTAAGCAGAGTTATCATTGTCGATCGATCGAAGCAGGGCAAGGACAACTGCTCACTAGAATATGGCTGGGAATGTGAGGGAAGCCTTAATGGTGATTTTCCTTGGTTTTTTCACCCACATTACATTTATTTCCTCAATAGAAATAAGCTAAACAATCCATCGTAAAATCTGAGTCCGCTATTCTAGGTCACTTATATTCTCTTTGCTAGTGACCAAGTAATGCTTGTTCTCATAGAGACCGGTATGTACCTGTGTATGAAAAGTTGTATGTTGCTAACAAAGAACACACAAGTGTACACGATCTCACAATTAGTAAAGTGACTCTTTTCAAAGATAGATTGTCGAACCCAAAGGACTTTAATGAGGCTCTTGCTAACTTCTCAATAAACTAAATTATTCGCATGTGTTGAAAAGAGTTGAATTTTGTTCCTTTTAATTCTAAACTATTGAAAGTATTACTAAAAATGATTAACATATATTTCACTGAGATTTAATAAAATAAAATTGAATTCTAGGGCTGTAGTAGTTATAGATCTCAGGCATAATATTCTTTACTTTGGTATCTAATGGGTCATTGGATTACTGATTTACAAGGTTGATTTTACAATCATGGTCTTTCGACCTCTAATTTCCTACATTTGTTGACAGTCTAACTACATCGTTGAGTGGGGATAGGGACGAACCAACAAAAATGAATTAATCCTATCATCTGTCTGATAACCAAACATAGTGTATAGGTATGTGTCACGGGGCATCCTATATGCGAATTATCTTAGTTAAACCTAGAAGAAACATGTTCCCTATATTCCAAGTTATATCCCCTATCCATCTTCTGAGTTCAAGATAGACATCACATTCATCCTAATGTTGGCCAGACATTAAAATAGTAAAAGCAAGAACATAAGATTAATTATACACAAAAACCCATTATCAACCAAATCAAATAATATTAAACCATCATCTTGTGGATACATACTTACAATCGGGAGACTTAGCCACTCATAGTTTTAATCATAATAATCAAAACAATTAATTACATTAAAGAGTAGTCTAAAATGAAAGAGAAGGAGAAAAGTAACCCTAAAGTAGTTCTTTCTTCTTTCCCATTTGTCAAACTCAGAATAAAAAATGAATGTCTAATAAAAAGTATAAGTGTGCTATTTATAGCCTCAAAAAATGCAAAAATCCATTAGTTATACTAAAGTCCACGACACAGACTTGTTCATCTCTTCATAGTTTTCCAATTTTAACTTCCTCGGCGAATTCACACTCAGCATTAGCAAGGTCCATGTCGCGGACCTAGTGTGGAATCTTTTGTCTCACAAGGTTTTGCATGAAAAATGTAGTCCTTAATTCCTAGAAAACAAGCGCGATGCAGAGATGTTCCCATCCAATATGGATTTTGCACTTTAGCTTCCTAACTTTGTCTTTAAGCTCCAACTTTTATCAAGATTCCTTTTTAAGGTACATTTCTCTGTGTTTAGTCCTGAAAGTATCTAATCACATTGGTTAGCTAAAATAAAACAATAACTCTAAAAAGAAAATAAACTTAGGAATTCATTCACAAACTCAACTACAAATATGGGTTATGTTAGATAATAGATGCATAAATACACCTAAGATCACCACCCCACACCAATAGTTTTGTTCATCCTCTAAAAAACTCCCAATATTATGTGTGATACACCAAACACACTGTACATAAGGCAGTCCTACCAAACCATAAACAATTGCATAAATAGACCATATTAGAACAAACATATCTGACTTTCTTCGCGAGACTGACTGATCCAATATATCCTAACTTCAAGATTGACTCTATGATTCAACAAACTCATTCGAGTTATTAAGTCAAGAATCATGTAAGATTATCACTCTTTTAATGAACATGTGACCTCCCCATAAAGAATTTACCCATATTCACTCATACTTATAAACAATTCAAACAACAGTGTGTATTAAACGAAGTTCACTCACTCTCCCAAATGAAATCACAAGTTACTCAAGATAAACCACAGGTTTGCCCTTAGTGTAATGCATATCTTATTTAAGGAAGTTCAAAGTTAAGGATCACTTAGGACTTTTTTGGTTGTAATATAGGCTAGGGGACGGATAGGTACTATTTTCGTAGGATGCGCTGGGGAACAATGACTGGACTTGACAAGGTTCTTATGGAATTTTGGAAGAGCGCGAGCTTGGTAGGTTTGGAGTGGCTGACTAGGTTATTTAATATCATCTTTAAGATAGAAACGATGCCCAAAGAATAGAGGTCGAGTGTAATGACACCTCTATATAAAAATAAGGGGGATATCGAGAGTTGCAATAATTATAGATGTATCAAGCTTCTAAGCCATACTATGAAAGTGTGGGAAAGAGTGGTGGAGATGAAGGTAAGGAGAGGTGTGTCTATTTCAGATAACCAGTTCATATTTATGCCGGCATGCTCAACTACAGAAGCCATCCATCTTATAAAAAGACTGGTGGAGCAGTATAAGGAGAGGAAGAGGGACTTGCATATGGTATTCATCAACCTAGAAAAGGCCTACGATAAAGTGCCATGAGAGATACTATGGAGATGTTTGGAGGCTAAAGGTGTACCTGTGGCATACATTAGGGTGATCAAGGACATATGTGAGGGTACCAAAACTAGGGTAAGGATAGTTGGAGGCGACTCAGAGCACTTTCCAATTATGATGGGGTTGCATTGAGGATCAGCTCTTAGTCTATTTTTATTTGCCTCGATGATGGATGGATTGACGCAACAAATTCAAGGTGAAGTGCCATGGTGTATGCTTTTTGCAGATGATATAATCTTGATTGATGAGACTTGTAGTAGAGTTAATGCTAAGCTGGAGGATTGGAGATAGACCTTGGAGTCTAAAGGGTTTAATGTCATGACCCAACCCCGTAGGCCGCGACTGGGGTCCGACCTAGACCCTCCATATACCTAACTATCAACTGTGGTCAAATTAAACTATAAATAAAATAATATCATATAACAGAGCCCCACTGGGCAGTAATATTTTCATAAACCTTAGCCCTTTTTGTTTGTATCATAATATGAAAGGGCACGCAAGCCGACAAGGCTGCCATAACATAATAACATATATCATACATCATGTAGACCCAGCTGAATCAAACTGATATACACAACCCACATATACATGTATTCAGATCTCTAAAAATATTAACGACAATATATGGAGGGACAGGGCCTCCGTCGTACCCCTGAATAGACAAAACAATTTTATATATTAATAGTCAGTAACAAAAACTAGGCTCTGATACAATGGAGCCTCCTCCAGTTGAGCTGAGCTGAATCCTAAGTTGACGGACTCCCAAAACCTATACTTATATCTGCGGGAATGAATTGCAGCCCCCCGAAGAAAGGGGGTCAGTACGATATATGTACTAAGTATGTAAAACATAACATAATACAACTGGAAGCATATATGAGATAGAGGAACAGAGGATAAGATATCAAACCAGAAACCTGTACCTGTACTTTGTGAATTACAAAAACATGCATGTCCAAATCATATCATATTGCCGAACCTTTCGGGGGTCCAATGAATCACCTCTGTAAAACCATCATGGCCCCAGTTCCATCACCACCTTATTACAATACATCATCATCATATATATATATATATACATACATATCTCGACCCTCTAGTGAGGGGCTCGGTGGACAATGCCCTAAATTATGCACGATTACTATTCTCGGCCCGAGACATGGTGAAAGAAGTGTTACAGTATACATGAGTAGAGTAGTGAGTAACTATATGCAGTTTAAACCATTATCAGAGACTCGACAAAATAATAAAGTTAAGCTTTTGTTTGAGGACCCGAGTAACAGTGTGGTTATCTCGAGTGTCCTCTAAATGCCATTATGGGCTGCCTTAAAAGTAATCTCGGGGACCCTAGACATGTAGTAACATAGGGCCAAATCATGTATGGATTCAAAACACTTAGTCTCGTATAGTATTTAAGACTTGGAGCCTGTACATTTTGTACCTCTTTAACATATAAAAGTTTCCGGGGAAATAGTTCAACTACTATCAGAGTTCGATATTCAAAAGTAAATAGGATATATTAAGAATGGAGTGACTCTGGAGCTCACATCATATTTAACTTACAACTAAGACATGCCAGAAAAGAAAGAGAGTAAACTCTATATAGTGTGTACTTTCCTTTAGGTGGTCATTATATACATATCTCGTACCCGGCCCATCTTGGGGCTCAGTGAACAACTATGGCATCTTAATCTCATTTTCATACCAAGTACATATCAAGAGAAAGGAAAGATAGTTTCCCATACCCTACTCTTTAGCACATAGAAGCCTTAACAAGCAATGCTCAATTCTTGTAGGGGTGTCAACACCTAACTGTAGTTAGGGATTATGAGGAGTTCTGGGAATGGAATTATCCCCACATTCCACATACAATTCACTTAAGGCTAAGACTTGCCAAAAGGAAAGAAAGATAGTTGTACGTACTTATACCAAAACATGCCAAGAGAAAGCTTTACATACCTCATACGAGTCACTCTTTGTCAAGTTTGCCTCGTCGTCCTTTGAACCTATTCAACATGGAAGTAATACGAATATAAACCACTCTTGACTTTCCAGTACCTTCAGTTGCACCTTAATATTCATGGAATCTATTTCCTTGTTCGTTTCCCCCTACATCATTTTTTTATAAAAAGATATGCCCAAAATACCAACAATAGTCCGTGTAAGATGTCCAAAACCAAAATCTGGGCAGTACCTTCTCTATACTTCATTACCCTTTTTTGAGCAGATAAAGGATAAACTGGATTTTAAAGGCTAAATGAAAATTATATACATATGAAATATATTTCCAATACATATTGAATCACTCGAAACGATGCTGTACACAAGAAGTTATACTAATATTACTAACAACAGTCCCATTCAAAAACAGGTTTGTTAACTAGCTCTTAACATTTTCTCTCTTTATTCTTTCACCCTCTTCTAGGTGTAAAGCTGAAGAATTAATTTCATAGACATCGTAAGATATATATATATACATCTCCATATGGTTGAGGAATACCGTATATAATCAATTCACAGAGGAAAATTGGAAAACTCACCTCAAACTTTTCAAACCATGGCTGCCTCTTTCTCTCACATTTTCTCTCTTATTCTTGGCTGAGTTTTGGATGAAAAATGAAGTACTTAGTCAAATATTACATATATATAGGGTGGATTTAGAGGTGACACGTGTCATCCCCATAGTATGACTCGTGTCCAGCCCCTATTGGGCTACGTATCTATGCTGCCAATATGGGCTGCCACGTGGCAGTGGGGTCCACCTTCCCAAGAAAGTGGGTCACCTAATTGACCCCAAGCAGGTGGGTCACCTACTTTCTTGAGGTGCTACCACGTGTCACTCCCTTATTGGCTGCCACATGTCTTTTTTTCCCTTCCTCATGGGTTCGTAATCTCATCTTATTTTAAGAGACTATGTAATCCATGCTACGCAAGCTTGGTACGTACTCAAATAGCTCAAGTGTATAAGACTTCTAAATTAGTAGCTTACATAGGTAAATCGAGTACTACGACTCATTTCTTCGCCTCCAACTCTTTCTGTATTCTCCTGACTCTAGTTCCAACCTTCTCTAGTACGGAGTATCACATTCTCCCTTTCTTGGAGTCGTTTTCTAGTGTCTGGACAGTGGGGATCTCTTGGCCACTTTCAAGAAGACTAGGAACACATTTCAAGGTTCAAAAGTGCGGGGTGTAACATTTAAGCTGAGTATGATCAAGATAGAGTACTTAAAGTGCAAGTTCAGTGAGACACCTTAGGAGGTTGGCACGAAAGTTAGGCTTGGTGACTAGGCCATCCTAAAGAAACATAGTTTCAAGTACCTTATGTCTATTATGCAAGGCAGCGGGGAGATTGACAATGATGTCACACATCATATTAGGGAAGGGTGGATGTAATGGAGGCTCACTTTCAGTGTGCTATGTGACAAGAAGGTGCCACCACAACTTAAGAGAAAGTTCTACAAATGGGTGGTTAGACTAGCTATGTTATATGGGGCAAAGGGTTGTCCAGTTAAGGTATCTCACATTCAAAAGATAAAAGTTGCTGAAATGAGAATGTTGAGATGGATGTGTGGGCATACCAGGAGCGACAAGATTAGAAATGAGGCTATTCGGGACAAGGTAGGAGTGGCCTTGGTGAAAGACAAGATGCAGGAAATGCAACTGAGATGGTTTAGGCACGTGAAGAAGAGAGACACAGATGCCCCAGTGCAGAGGTGTGAGAGGTTGGCCTTGGATAGTTTGAGAAGAGGTAGGGGTAGGATGAAGAAATATTGGAAAAAGGTGATTAGACAGGATATGGCACAATTAGAACTTACCGAGGACATGACCTTAGATAGGAGGGTGTGGAGGATCCACATTAGGGTAGAAGGCTAGTTCATAGTCTCGTTATTCTTCCTTTTTAGTAGATATATTAGCTCACTATAATTCCTTGTAGTCTGATTTCTGTTATTATCTATTGCTTTCTGTACTTTGATTCCTCTATTTTATCTGGGTTGCTTTCATTATTTTCTTTTCCATATCGCTCTGAACTTCTTATCCTTATCTGAATTGTATTTATGATTTTAAAAAGCCGAAGGTCTTTCGGAAACATTCGTCCTACCTTGGTAGGAGTCAGGTCTGCATACACTTTACCCTCCTCAGACCCCACGTTGTAGGGTTTCACTGGCTTATTGTTGTTGTTGTAAATAGTGACTATGTTCCCAAGCTCTTTAATACACTACATCTTTTAGTTTCAAGCACATTCTCCACAACCTCATTCTTACCCTTTTTGGAGTTCACCTCTTGTTTTTAAGCACTTAACACTTGTTTCAGGGAGTTCTTTTCTTTGTCAACCTTTTTCTTGTTTTTTACAAAACACCATGGTTTAAAGATTTTGTCTATCACCCACCAATGATTATCAGTTAGTAGCACAAGATTGTGCTTTCCTATTTTTTCACTTACTTTTTTCCTAAAGTGCTTGGGCTCTTTGGATCAAATTTAATGTCTCAAGAAAAAAATAGGAATAAGCTTCAAACAAGGCTACCAACAAACAAGTCAAAGGCTCAAAATGGGTTAATTGTTAATTTATATCAAAGTGGTTATCACAAAATGGACAGAAATGAGGCTACCAAAGAATTGCCTAGAAACTCTAAACTCTTTTTGCTTTCGCTACACATACACACTGGGCAAGTTCTAGCAATCAAGAAGCAACAAGGATTAAACAACCAATCTCACACACATGGCACATGATCAATACAAGAATGACAACTATTATGAATTTTCAATCCAACACTCACATGAATTTAAAATTAAGCATTGATACTCTAAGTCTAACAAAAGAGCTTAGGTGTCTCAAATTAGCCAATTCCATTGATTCATCCTTTTCACCAATATTTTGCCACTTATGAAACCATGTAGCCTAGTAAAACACCTTACATACATATTTACCAAGGAATAAAAAACAAATGTAGTGGAACCCAAAACAACCCAAACAAAACAACTAAATAATCAAAACAAGATAGAATATTTACAAATGTAAATAAGCATCCCCTACCCCAAAGTCCCACACTTAAAACATTAGCACCATCCCTAGTGCAACATAATAAAAGAATAAATAAAGATTGAGGTAGGAGACTGTCGTGTTTACTTATCCATCCTTTTATCATTAGTCGGATCCTCAAGTGCCCAGGGTACAACCTCCTCTCCCTCAAAATCTAACTCCACATCAGAGCAGGTCCTTCTGTTTTCCTCATTAGTTAGGACATCATCATGGAAGGGCTCACAGAACTCGAGCCCGATGCCAAGGACAACTTTAAAATGATCATTGAGGTTATATTGATTTTCTACCTCACTCAATTCATCCATAGTGGATGGTCTGTAGCCTGTCGAGTTTGGAGCGGTTTTAAGCTATACATGTG
This sequence comes from Solanum dulcamara, assembly GCF_947179165.1. Lineage (NCBI taxonomy): Eukaryota > Viridiplantae > Streptophyta > Magnoliopsida > Solanales > Solanaceae > Solanum > Solanum dulcamara. The sequence goes on along the minus strand of NC_077238.1, from coordinate 50,575,429 downwards.
GGCCATTATCATCTCATCACATTTTGCCTACTCCATGGAAGTCAGAATGGACCCATAATTGGTGTTTGGCATTTTAGTCTTGGTGATGTCAAAGGGCTAAGACGTGAGAGGGACTATGTAGTATAGGGGCTCCTCAGGTATCCCCACTCATCGACACAGTAGTGTAATTAAGCCTCTAAAGGTATATCTCCTGCATCTGTGCACCCTAGAATTCTAAATGGTGGACTTAATAACAACACCCACATTTATCTTCACACCCTTCATGAGGGCGCAAACCAAGCAAACCCTGTCTTATGTTACCTTTGTAAAGAAGAGCCCAGTGATGAGATAGTGCATCATAATTTTTACCCAGACTTGTGCCTCCTTATTTATATGAGCATAGGGGTAGGAGAGATGGAAGCCTCTGTGCCCATAACACATCTATTCACAGTTGACCTAGGCCCGCATAGAGTGTGTTGGATTTCCTGATAAGGAGGGAGAATGTTCATCCCTATTAAAGACGCTAGAGGCAGCTCAAGAGTCTCCAAGAGCTCCTTTATTCCCATAGGATACAGTGGGACATCTGCTCCCCACACAGTGATGTAGTGGGTGCGGGTATCTGGTTGGACGTTTGCATAAAAATCCCTTGCCACGTACATGTTGCAAGGTTGTAGGTCTGCAAATATAAAGTCATGTTGAGCTTTATCAACCTTCTCATGACTTGGGGAAATTCTCTGCCTAAGCTTTCATCGTCAATTGGGATGTCAAGGAAGTATCTGGACTCGGTATGTCACTTATACCTGTTCTTTCCTGCCTGGTGCACAACCTTCAGGCCATATCTATGGGCCTCTCCTCTTGGGACTACAAGAGTAGGTGGTATGAAGGGTACACCTATTTCCCTCTTTTGACTACTGGTGGCTGGTTCCTTTCTATGTCTACGGTTTGAAGATATAATGACGTACATCCAATCACACAACCACACATAAGTCTGTTCAAATATTGACTTAAAACAAAAAAATTACACCATCAACCAACTACCCCACACTGAAATGTAATCATCGAATGCACACCAATCAAAGGTACTCACACTTCCTTTTTTGACATAATGTCAATCATGCAATTTCCAACAAGTACAATGAGTATATGCGAACATCATTCAAAACTTCAAGGTCTAACACAGTGCATTTTTCAATATTCCCCAACTAATCTAGCATGATACTCAAGAATTCACATGGCTAATCAAATTTAGCCTAACCCCAATAATTACCCACAAGTTAGCATTCACGTACTCTAATAATTCATAATATAATCACAACTCTACAAAGTTTCACAAATATACATGTTTGTTACTCAATAATTCACAATACATGTTCATTAACTCAAAAAATTACCTTTTTTCCTAATTTTCAACCTAGGATTTTAGTTCAAAAACTTCACCTAATAAAATCACCCACAAAAATCAGTTTAAGAGCAAAATCCTTCTACCCAGAAAAATTAACAAGCCATATCTAGCCAAAAATAAGAAAGAATTTCAAAATTTTGACTTACAAGCATACCCACATGAATTTCATCTCCCAAAATGAAGAAAAGTTGAAGAACACATACCTTACTACTTTGAGAAGATTGAAATACAAGAAGAATCACTTGAATTCCAAGAGAGCATCGCGGATTTGAGAGAAGAAAATAGAGTTTGGGAGTAGGAGAGAGGGATTAGTGTATGGCTTGGGTGAGGGAATAAGGGTTTTGGGGCAGATTTGGCTAATAAAAGGGAATGGCAAAGGGTTGGGTTATTAAAAATGGGTTAAAACCTATTTGTTTTAAAGAAAGTACCCGAAATTGGGCTAAACTCCATGACGTGGACATGTTACGGACTTAACTGTTTATGGACCAAAAATTTTGAAAAAATAAAATTTGCCCAAACTTTGCATGTAGAACTGACACGCACTGTACTTAACCTAAAAAAACAAAATTTAGAAAACATATCTGGGCCCATTTGTGCTTGGAGAGAGTGGGTCCGCGATGTAGACCTGTCTCAAACTCCACTGTTTTGGTAGTCATCTTCCCCTATTTTTGTTTTGGTATTTTTTTTGTTTTGTGTTTTGACTATAATTCATCCAAATACTAATTTTGCAAGAAACAACAAAAGAAAAGTTAAACAAAGTTCAAAACAAAAATTACAACATTAACATCCCCAATCTTACACTAAATCACAGGTTAGCTATTGGGTAGTGCCTGATTTAATATCACTGCATGACTCAACTCTTTGTTTACTCATTCTCGAGCTCCAATTCCTTCTCCTCACAATCAACATCATTTCTAAAATAGTGCTTTATTCATTGTTTGTTCACCATGAATGTGGTCATTTGTGCTGCATTCCATAACTACACAGCTCCATACGATGAAATTCTATCCACCTCAAAGGGCCCACTCGACTTAGATCTAAGCTTACTTGAAGAAAGGTGCAAACAAGAGTTAAAGAAAAGTACCTTTTGTCCTAGTTTGAATGTTTGAGAAATGCTGTGCTTATCATGCCATCTTTTGGTCTTCTCCTTATAAAGTTTGACATTTTCATAGGCGTGTAGCCTAAATTCCTCCAACTCGTGTAGCTGATCCATTAGTGTCCTACCTACAAGCTCTGGATATAGATTTAACTTCTTTATAGTCCAGTAGGCCTGATGCTCTAGCTCAACTAGCAGGTGACATGCTTTGCCAAACACCATGTGGTACGACAAAGTTCCTATGGGTGTCTTATATGCTGTCCTATAAGCCCAAAGAGCTTCATCTAGCTTGATGGACCAATTTTTCCTCGTGGTGTTCAAAATCTTCTTCAGGATTTGCTTCACCTCTTGATTAGATACTTTGACTTATCCACTTATTTGGGGGTGATATGCTGTCTCTACCTTATGCCTAACATCAAACTTAGCTAAGAGATTCTTTATTGTTTGATTAATGAAATGCTTACCTCCATTGCTGATGATGGCTCTTGGAGTGCTAAACTTTGTGAAGATATGCTTTTATAGAAATCTACTTACCACTTTCGCATCATGGGTTGGGAAGAGCAGTGGACTCAACCTATTTGGACATATAGTCAACTACCACCAGGATGTATTAATTCCCACATGAAGGTGGGAAGGGACCCATCAAGTCCATACCACACATATCAAAGATCTTGACCTCCAAGGTGATGTTCAATGTCATTTCATACCTTCTTGATATGTACCCATCCATTGACACTGATTGCAGTTCCTGACATAATTTGCAATATCTTTAAATAAAATGGGCCAAAAGAAACCAGATTATAGTACCTTGTGAGCCATGCACTCCCTTCTATGATGGACTCCGTAGGATGATGAATGGAAACTTTATAGAACTTAGTACACCTCAGTTTCAGGAACATATCTTTTAATCATTCTGTCAGTGCCCTATTTGAATAATTAGACCTCATCCCATATGTAGAACTTTGCCTTGTACATCAATCTTTTCTTTTGATGTAAGGTTTCTCCTAGGGGAAAGACTCTACTCACTAGGTAGTTGACTATATCCGCATACCATGGAAACTCAGTCGCTTCCAAAGTTAACAACTGCTCATCTGGAAACTCCTAGTTTATTTTCATGTGTTCACCCACATGTGATGAGCTCTCTAGTCTTGACAAATGGTCTGCAATTTGATTCTCATAGCCTTTTTGATCATTTATTTCTATATCAAACTTTTATAGTAGAAGGATCCATATGATAAGCCTTGGCTTGGTATCCTTCTTGCTAAATAAGTACCGAAGAGCTACATGGTCAGTATAAATAATACCCTTAGTACCTACTAGTTATCATCTGAAATTTTCAAATGCATAGACTAGCTTCGATAGTCTTACTTGCATAATTAATGGAATGAAAAATCTTCTCCCTTTTTTACCCAAGAAAGCTCCCACCACTATATCACTAGTATCACACATAGGCACAAAGGGAAACTCCCAATTGGGAGCTATCAAGATTGGGGCTTCAGTCAGCCTCGTCTTTAAGAGCTCGAACGCTTGCATATAATTTTCATCAAACAAAAATTTTACCTCTTTTTCTAAAAGGCTGCACATGGGCATGAAAATCTTTGACAAGTCTTTGATGAAGGTCCTATAAAGCCTAGCATGTCCTAAGAAGTTGCAGATACCCTTAATTGAAATCGGAGGGGGTAGTTTCTCAATCACCTCAATCTTGGCCTTATCTACCTCTAGCCCTTCTTTGGACACTTTGTGGCCTAACACAATCCCCTACTTCACTAGGAAATGACATTTTCCCTTGTTTAGGAGAAGATTGGTCTCTTCATATCTTGCTAAGATCCTGTCCATGTTTTGTAAGCGCAACTCAAAGGACTTCCCAAAGACTCAGAAGTCATCCATGAAATTCTCTACAAAATCCTCCACTATATCATGGAAGATTGCCATAATGCATCTTTGGAATGTGGTAGGAGCATTGCACAGTCAGAATGGCATATGTTTGAAAGCATATGTCCGATAAGGGCATGTGAAATTTGTCTTCTCTTGGTCTTTCAGAGCAATAGTTATTTGATTATATCCTGAAAATTTATCCAAGAAATAGTAATACTCTTGTCCAACCAACCTATTTAGCATTTGATCAATGAATGAAACTAGTAGTGGGTTTTCCTTATTGCATCATTTAGGTTCCTATAATCCATGGAAATGCACCATCCAGTGACTGTTCTAGTAGGGATCAAGTCATTTTTTCAGTTGTTATCATAGTCATCCCACTATTTTTAGGCACACACTAGACTGGGCTTACCCACTTACTATCTGAAATGTCATATATAATTTCTGTATCTAACCACTTTATTATCTCTTTTCTCACCACATCTTTCATTACAAGGTTCAGTCTGCAATGTGGCTGTGCAACTGGCTTATGCCCCTCTTCCATGAAAATTCTATGCTTACACAAAGTTGGGCTAATCCTATGTTGATCAACCATCTATAATCCTATTGCTTTTTTATGCTTGTTTAGCATCTCTAAAGCTGATGTTACCTGTACTTCAGACAAAGAAGAAGAAAGGGTTATAGGCAAAGTATTATTAACACCGAGAAAGGCATGCCTGAGGTGGGCTGGAAGTGGCTTCAACTTTAATTTAGGAGCTTTCTCTATTGATGGTTTGGGTGAAGGACCCAACACTCTATCCAATGGCTCCATGTGCTTTTTCCACAAACTTACATTCTGGATGTCTAACACCCTGTCCAATTCTTTTTCTTCAACATCACCTTCAATATCTTAACTGACTAACACTCTTTCTAAAGGGTCTTTCGCAATACACATTGAACTACCACTTTCTCATCGATCGCAGTTATTACAAACAATTCCTCATAAACCGCGGGCAACTTTAGTGCTTGATAGATATCAAACACCTCTACCTTATCGTGTGCTCTCATAGTCATACTTCCGGCAACTACATCAATTAATGTTCCTCCTCTTGCTAAAAATAGGCATTCCAAGATAAAAAAGGACCTTTGGATTAGGCTTAAAGTCTAAAACAACAAAGTCTATAGGGAAAATAAGAGATCCCACTTGGAGAAACATATCCTGAATGATACCATCTGTCCTAGCCACAGAGCGATTAACCAATTGCAATAAAATTGTGGTCGGCTTAGGTTCCTCAGGCCTAATTTCTTCAGCATAGACCTGGGTGTCAAGTTGATACTTGCACCTGAATCACAGATACCTCTAAAATTTCTACACTTACCAATAGCCGCCTGTACTATGAAACTTCTTGGGTCTTTTTGCTTGCTTGGGAGCTTAACTTTGTTCACAATTCTATAACTACACTCCTCAGCGAGTGCTACTATCTCATATTCTGCCAACTTACTCTTATTGGCCACAATGTTTTTAACATATAACATACTTAGCATACTTTGGAATACCCTACAAAAATCAACTAAAGGTAAGTTAATTTGTACCTATTTCAGCATGTCTATGAGCTTCTCAAAACACTCATCCTCCTTCTTCTTTTTGAAATTTTATGGGAATGGAGATGGTGGTTTTGTTTTTGGTTCCTGGTCTGCTCTTGGCAAGCTAGATTCACTAGCTTCAACAATTGTTTCTTAACCTTTACCCTCAACAACTTTGTTTAGAGGAACCACCTCAGCTAATGGATGACACTATGGGTACTCACAATATTTACCTACTTGGGGTTTAGGTCAGTGTTACCTGGTAGACCATCTTGCTGGCGAGAGTTTTGAGCACTAGCTAGTTGTCCAACCTACTACTCCATGTTTTAGGTTGCTAACTGATTTTGGCGAAGCTCAACGATGAACTTAACTTGTTATCCATGAGTTGTTTAAACATATCCTTAACACTCATATTTTCTGATTTACCTATTTGCTAGGTACCCTGACCTTACTGATTATAATGTTGTATGCATTTTTTAGGTCTGTCTTGAGTCTGTCCTTGGTGCTGATTTTGTTGATTTCCACCCCAAGAGAAATTTGGGTAGTTCCTCCAAATGGGGTTTTAAGTATTACCATAGTTTTTTGGCCTCCACTCTTTTGCACATTATGTACAAAATTTACCAATTTAGGATTTACTCCACAATACTTAAACATATGTTCACTATTACCACACACCTCGCACCATGTTGTGTGATATTGTACTACATGTACCGGAGCCTATTGCTGTATTTATGCCAAGTTATTGAAATTTCTAGTCATCATGTTCTGCATTGGTGCAATTTGAGCTGTCAAGGCTATCACAGAATCAACTTCTAACATCCCTGCCTAATTTTTTACCATGGGCCTAGAGCTCCCTCCTTTCCACTCAGGATTTCCATGAGATTTGTGATTGAACAGTGCATAGGGCTCATCATAGGTCTTCTCCAAAGCCTTTCCGTCTACAGCAGAGTCAAGAAAAATTTTGGTATTTGGTTCCAACATTCAATGAAGGTATGGACCAACACCTCGCTATCTTGATGATGGTAAGTAAAACTAACAAGTAACTATTTAAACTTATCCCAGGCTTGGTACAATTTTTCTCTAGATTTTTGTTTGAAACTCAGAATTTCACTTCTTAGCTTTGTTGTCTTCACTGACAGGAAAAATCTAATGCGAAAATTTCAGGCCAAATCATCCCAAGTAGTGATTGAGTTTTGTGGCTCCAACTTTAACTACCTCCTTACTTCCCCCAATAGAGAAAAAGGAAACAAGGTTAATCTTACATAGTCAGATGGCAATCCAGTTGGTGTATACGTGTCACTAATCTACAAGAAGTTTTGTAAATGAACTTGGGGATGCTCATGCAGCAATCCAGTGAACTGGTCATTGGTGTGCAAGAGCTACACTATAATTTGCTTGAATTCAAATCTACCTCCACCATACGGTTTTTTGGATGTTGTTAGTAACATTAGTGGTTAGGGGGATTTCCATATCCCTAGTTCTTGATTCCATATTTGCAAGAAACCCTATAGGCGCCTCTTGATTATCCTCCAGATTGATTTATTGTATCAGATATTGAGCGGCCATTCTCCTTCTTTGTTGATGTAGAAATCTTTCAGGATCAGCTAGCAGCTCTGCAAGTTCTCCACTCCTTTCTAGTGTACTGTTTAAGGATACCTGCATGAAATCACAGATAATATCAAATTGTCAACACTAGCACAAATAATGAAGAAACTTCGAAAAGAACCAATTGCCAAATTTAAAGTTCCTGGCAACGGAGCCAAAAACTTATTTCAAAGCACACGCATATGTACGCAGTCTCACAAGTAGTAAAGTAACTTTTTTCAAAGTTTGATTGTCAAACCCAAAGGACTTTAATAAGGTTCTCGCTAACTTCTTAATGAACTAAATTATTCGTGTGTGTTGTAAAAAGTTGAATTTTGTTACTTCTAATACTAAACTATTGAAACTATTACTAAAAAAGATTTAAATATATTTCACTGAGATTTAATTCAATAAAAATGAATTCTAGGGCTGTAGCAGTTATAGATGTTGGCATAATACTCTTTACTTTGGCATCCAATGGGTACTCTTTACTTTGGCATCCAATGTGTTATTTGATTACTGATTTATAGGGTTGACACTACTAAAAAAACTAGGAAAACCGACCTCAAAATACCGAGTTCCGGAGGTCAGTATTCCCAGAAATATCGACCAATTACCGACTTCTTAGCTTTGGTCGAAAAAAGCTTAGTCGCTTTTCAATACCGACATTCGGAAGTCGGTATTGACCGACCTCTAGATTATTTTATTTTATTTTATTTTATTTTATTTTATTTTATTTTCTGACTTCATAAAGTCGAGTTTATATCTAATTGTTTTTCTTATTTTTTTTATTTCCTCCCACAAGAAGTCGATTAAATAATAAAATATAGAGTATATATTATATTAATACCAACCTAATGAATTTGTATTATTTAGTTTTGTTATCTGAATTTTTTAAGATTTTGACCTATGGATATCGGTATATTTGATTTTTATATTTTGAGATACCGACTTCAGGAGGTCGGTACTCTTGATTTATATTTTTTTTGCTATTTTAGTTTTCGACTTGTAATGACCCTCTAGGACATTATCTTCATTGTCCAATTTTTAGCATTTAGATCTTTTCCGCAGCCACCCCAAGTCATTTATGATTTACTGGCACTGACTATTTGGTCGCCTGGTTGTTCGTTTGGGTTTTAGGTGCGTTTCCCATTTTTGAATATCTAATAACTTAAAAGGTTGACTTCGGTCATAACTTCAAGTAAACAACTTTAAAATAGAATTTTGACGGTTCCATAAGCTCTAAAATGGCCAAATTAGTCTAGTAGCGAGGTGGACACAAGTATCGAGGCAATCGATACAAATTTTGGACTATTTATCGCTTTTGCCTATAAAATTTGGCCTAAAAATGCTCTTGAATTGAAATTGCATCAGTGCATCTAGCTTTAGAATGTCGATTTTGGTCTTGAATAACTCATCGTTCACTTTCTGAGGCTTTCAATCTAATCTCGAGACCCATAGTGAAATTTGGCTAAATATGGCATTGGGTCCCACATTCAATTGTAATGACCTTGTATAGAAATTTTGACTGCGCCATTGAGTATAGACTGTCGAATTTGATGGGGTAGCATATCTTGTTTGGAAGCACGGGGTTCCGAACGAATCCCGAGCACTCTGTCGGAGAATTGGGCATGCCAAAGTCTAAATTACACTAGCTGAGTCTGGTGCCGTCACTAAAGAGACTCCTGGTCGCAAAAGCGATGGTCGCTAAAGTGGCCAGGAGGCTACTAAAGCAACCTGACCCTCATTTGCGGGTGTCGCTAAAGTGACAAGGTCCTAGCTTAAGTGAGGCCCACCTCTTTGGGATGGTTGCTTAAGCAACCAGCGGGGGTCCACTTGAGTGTTCAACTTTGGAGTTGGATTTCTCTTTTAATATTTAGGCAATTTGAGTGATTCCACAAGCTATTTGCGTGGCTTTTCGAGGGGAATTAGGTGGTGTGATCTGAAGTTAGTGTAGAAGCTTTGTTAGAGGTAATTTCTTCCATTTTGATGAGGTCTTTTCTTTTTTTTGGCCAAATTACGAATGTAGATGCATGTTGATATTGAAGCTGTTTTAGTGTACGAATTGTGTTTCCTTTTGAAACACAAGCTAGGTTTAGCATTTAGGACCTATTCTTAGAGTCAAATCCGTAAGTTACATGGTGGGTCCCATAATTTCCAATTCAATAAATTTTGTATCAAAACAATCGTATTGACGAGGTGATTAACATTTTGGTAGCGTGGCGGTGATTGGAGTCTATTTAGAGGTTGAGAGCTTCATTTTTGTAGGTTTGTAGTGCTTGTGATTGGTTTCGAGGATGGCTACGGTCTTCCTCTTTTGATTAGACTCTATTAGATATCGTGTAGTCTATTTTACATATAACATATGCGAGCATTTGCCAAGATTAGCATTTTCCTCATCCGAATCTATTTTCTTATTCTAGGGTGAGCTTTAGGCTAGTATAGTCCCATGAAATCCTTCGATTAGGCTGTGGGCCTTGATTGTGGTGTTGGTTTAGCATTATAATCTTTTTTAGGATTTCTATTGATGGCCTTACGTTAGGTTTGAACCTTAGGTGCTTTATCAGGTACTTATTTCCCTCTTAGTTAGGCATAGCTTCCAGTAGGGCTTATTATGGATAGGATACCCTTAATGCTTGTGCCTAAGACCTCTGTGGCTTATCGTAGTCATGGTTCTATTTAGTTGTGCTCGTAGAGTGCTAAGATGGCATATTTTGGGGTAAGCCATCATACTTAGAGATATTTCTCCTCCTATATCATTCTGAGCCATATCTCAATTATCTCGCTTTTGTTTAGTGGTAGGCTTATTATGTAATCTTATCTGTATCTATTGTTGGGCCCGAGGCCGTATCCAAGGAGCGATTGGATCCCAGGTTAATCCCTTGACTTATTTGTGTGCTAGGACTTGGTATTTCCTTTATGGCTGTGTGTATCTTGTTTGTTTGGATGTTGGTGATGGCATGCTTGCATAGTTTGAATATATTCACTCATTTTGTTGTATAATCCTGGTATTGACATTGGAATTTTCACTACTACCTTTGAGAAGGCTTTTTCACATTTTTACTATTTTAATAGGAGTCGTACCATCTGCATACTTTGTCACTAGTTTTGAAACTTATGAGGCATCAGGGATGTGCTCCTTTTTCTACTTGAGGCATTAGAGACATTTGTGATATGTGCAGTTTTACTTTACTATTCATTGCGTCGATGCCCTTTCTTAACCTATAAAAATCCCCGAGTTTACTCTTGCTAGATGGGCCATGCCCTTGGGAGTTTATTGGTTGGGTGGGTGGCCCCTTTTTAGGGTGCTCACAGTTGAGGGAACTAGTTTATTCATATTCGGTGCAGCATCGCCCCTTCTACATAGGCTTGGTTTCTCATTCTTCGGTACCTTTACGGGGATACTATTTGTCTATATAAGTCCTATTTCGAGCACTGGCAGTGTATACAGACTTCTCGCATCCCTCATGGACACCTCTGGCCAGGGGCTAGGGTGGGTCTATACACTTTTTGTTGTTGACTTCTGAGAGTCTCCGATGATGTCACTAGTTTTTACTATTGACTTGGACTCATTAGCATTGCCTATCACCAGCATACTTATATAGTGTGGTCCTCCGATTTTATAGAGGCCGAGTGTGTATTTATCATTATTTGTACTTTTCGGGGGTATATGCGTCCGATCGATTATTTTATGATTATACTTGTTCTTATCTCTAATTATACTTGTATTTGGTACCTTAGGGTTATATTTATAGTTGGTCTACATGGTATTTGAGTTGGATTGTGGTTAGTACTCCCTACTAGGTTTAGTCAAAATAGTTCCTAGGTGATTGTGGGGTTAGCGCTAACTATAGGCACTATATTTTTACTAGTAGACTCCTATGATGTATTTTTCCGATTAATAGGTTGTTGGATTGCATTTTAGGTATGTTCTTTAACTCTATTCCTTTATCTATAGCTCTAGTCTCCTTTTCTTATTTCCTGTTATTATTGTGATAATTCTTGTTAGTTACTTGTGTATTATTTACCTGATTATATTATATGTTCATTATACTTGCTTTATCTGTGGAGTTCAGTCAGCCTATGCCTACTGAGTACCATTCCTTTGGTACTCATAATACACTTTTTCTCCCTGCAGATCATAGTATGGGTTATCAAAGATGATTTGGACTAGTGTGGAGCAGCTTCTAATTCAGAGATTTGGTGAGCTCATGACATTCGGAGTTGCCAATTTCCATCAATGCCAGATTAGGACTAGTCCTTACTTGCTTTCGAAGACTGTCTATACTCATATTGCACTTGTAAAAACCTTGTACTCTTATTTTTATTTTAATGCTCGACTACTAACTAATGCAAGGTCTTGGGGTGGTTTCTTGTGTTTGTTTCAGTTGTTCTCTGTCTTCTCATTAGTACTACTTTCCACTTTATTTACTAATCTTTTGCTTGATGGCCCGTTGCCTCTGGTTCTAGGCTAAGGGTTAAGGGTTAGGCTTATCTGCTAGTGGGTCTTCGCAGGTGCCATCACGGATTGGGTCGTGATAAGTTAGTATCAGAGCTTTAGTTTTACCAGCATCATTGGTATAAGGGAAATGCCTTGTAAAGTCTTGGGATCAGTGCGGAGATGTCTGTATCCTATCTTCGGAAGGATACAAGGATTTTTTAGGGAAATATGTTCTTGGACTCTTTATCATGTGTCCTTTCTTTGAATATCCTCTAAAGTGATCTTTTGGAATCCATTTTTTCCTAGATGGATAACACGGTTTTTTTGGTAGACATGGTCGAAGCATCAACAGGTTCTACCAGGTTTTCGATAAATGATACTCAGGCAAGAGAAGGGTTATTTGTTCCCCAACAAGGTTCATCCTCGATATCAGAATATATCATGGGATTCCTTGAGTGGAATAGGAACAACCACACCATCCCCTACGGACTGGGATATGAATTAGGAATTCATAAGTGGTTGTCCTTGCCACTTTGTTTGGCATCAAAGCATTTGATAGTAGCTGGGTCTACCTTTTCTCAAATTGTCAGCCATACGAGGGTAGTGGAGTAGGCATGCTTTGAGGCGTACGGAGGTAGTGGTAACATAAGCAAAGAAGCATAACAAGATCAAATTATAGAAGGAGTTGTACATCTTGAATTGGTAAATATGATAAAAGAAAATTAGAATTCAGAAGCAGTGTGTGCATCAGGACAATAGAAGAATGATAGACTTTTCTTTTAAGGTCAAATTGCTAGAGAAATGATTTCTGACAAGTAATTTTAAAAGAGGTGAGGAGAACATTACTTGATGATAAAGCTGCAAATCCTTCATCAGTAGGATGATTAAATTAGTCAAGTTGATGAAAGCACTTCGACTTCTTTGATTGACGTGTGTTTGGGGTAGCTTTAGTGGAATATAGGAGTTCAGTTTTACACGTTTTCTGCATTATTCCTCCAAGTGAAAGCCTTCTATTGCTTGGAGCACCCTTGCATGACAATTTAGGACTTTTTGTTACTTTGGTTCTTCATAAGGCTGGGTTTTGAGCCATAACGAGCCTCTTGTTCTGCTATTAGCTTCCCCTGAAGTTTCTTTTGGTCCTGAGATAAGACGAATCACGGACAGGTTAATGACTATCCATAATAGAATAGATTTGAAGTCAACCAAAATCCAATTGAGAGTTCATACCCTCTGCTTCTTACATTCTAGCTCCTTTTCTTCCCGCAAGATGGCATACTCTTCAAGCAAAGAGAGGAGAGGAATCTGACAAAAAGAAACAAACACTTTAGGGGGGTTTGACCACTGTTCCTGGTAGTGCCCTAGGTGAGATTCAATATTTCAAATATTTCAAACTCCTCATACTCACCAAACAAGAGTTGTTGGGCTTGTCGTACATGTAGAGATCTTGGATATCGATTTAGAAACTGTCCCTAGCGTGGGACCCATGCACAGTTTTTTTAGCTAGGTCAGTATCATGGTTTATTGCTACCTCCAGGTAGAGGTAGTTCTCAAAGGGTTGCTAGTGATGCTTTAGGTATTCAGGTCGAGGTCGGTCACGATCCATTTCATGCTTCCATGAGTCAGTTTGAGTTTGAGGATCCAGTTATTGATGATATTCACTTGATTTCATTGTTTTTGTTTTATATCATTCATTTGATGTGTTTTGGGGGACCCATACGTGTCTATTTGGCTTGTTAGTTACCCTCTAACTATTGTGGCTACCTTATCTGTACTCATGTCTGTGTTTTAACACCGTAGTTGATTTCTTTTAGTAGTAGATTGACTATGTTGATTTCCTATTTTGAGTAGTGATGGTTGAGAAACTCCCCATGCCTTGCTTGGGAGGTATTATTTTGAGTTTTTGGTCGGACTAGTTAGCTTCCTTTTTGCCTACCTTACCATTGATTTTGCTATGGTGCTGGTCCTTGTTAGATTGGTGTCTAGACCAGCTTTGTTAGTTTTGAGAGTTGTGGCACTAGTGGATTTGAGTTGGATTAAAAGGTTGCCTTGGTTGTAGGTTGTCCCAGTGGGTTAGTGGTTGGATGGAACTTCTTACGCTTGTTCATAGCTAATGTTGCCTTGACTAGTATTTCTCTCTGGACATCCTAGTTTTGTGGTTTAGACGGCTACCGTGGTTACTAGGTATTGTTTGGGTCGAGTCTAGGTTCTGGGTTGAGGTTTTCTTTGTTAGCCTACCTTTTTTTATTCCTTGTAGTAGTCCTAGTTGGTCGTCTCTTCCCGTTTACCTTAGACTTGTTCTCAATTGCAAGCTGTGGTCCATTCATTCAATCTTTTAGGAGTTGTCTCTTTAAGTAGTTTTGGTGCCGATTATGGCTTGTTGAGAATTTGGGAAGTGTGATCTCCTATTGTGCCTTGTTACTGCTTTTATTAGTTCTCCGTGGTGGTACTAATAGCTCCCAAGTCTTTGTTGGTCAGTTGGAGTTGAAGAGTGGTTTTCTTTGGTGGCTTCAGATATAGCCCAAGCTAGAGGTTAGGAAGTTGGTTAGAAATTTCATCTACAGGATGAGGTCAAAGTATAATTCATAGAGTGTGGTATTTTGAATTTGTTTAGGATGGTTGGCTCAGACTTGAGGTAATAGAGTAGTTTGTGGGCACCTAGTGCCAGTGTTTTGGAAGTTCCTATGATAGAAGTAAGTCGGTAGAATTGGACTCAATGCGGTCTTGCCCTTATCGGGGTAAATTGGTCTTTTAGAGTGGAGTTTCCAGTTTCAGAAGGTGAGTTAAGTTGGGTTTTTGGATTCTAAAGTTAGGATTGGAATTTTGGGCTTTGCCTTAGTTCATTTCCTTATTTTGGCTATTGTCATTCCTTGAGGTTCAATTGAGTTATGTGCCTTTACTGAGGTTGTGTAGTGTGGTTCATTAAGCAAGTTTCAGATGGTATTGGTAGTATTCAAGATAGCTAAGGACCAGCAAAACGCCCTTGGTGGCTAGAAGAAAATGGATTTGGGGCGTAAGGCAAGTATCTCAACTTACAAGTTGAGCTACATCTTTCATGGCCCTATGTCTCTCCTTTTAATAGTTTATATGTTTCTTGGATTTCCTTAGATGAATCTGGTGTTTTCGGTGAAGTTCAGGTGGATTGGGCGGGATTTGGAGCCCATAAAGGGATTTGTAGTAGTTTTGGGAGTTTGAATGAAATTTGAGGATTTTCCTCTCAGCCCTGTGATAGAGTTGTTTGATTCAAGAGGGTGTTCGAGGGTATGGAAGAGCATGCGAGCCCAATACCTTTGTCTTTTTGTGCCTCTAGGCTGTGACTGTACTTTTACTTTCGCGGACGAAAGTTCTTTTAGTAGTGGATGTTGTAATGCCCCTACTGATCATTTTCTTTATTTTTGATTTTTTTATATTTAGAGCTTTTTCAATGCTACCCCAAGTCATTTATGACATGCTGGCACTGCCTGTTTGGTCGCTTGGTCATTCGTTTGGGTTTTAGGTGCGCTTCCCTGTTTTGGAGCTTTTATAACTTGAAAAGTTGACTTCGATTATAACTTCAGGTAAACGACCTCAGAATAAAATTTTTATGATTCCATAAGCTCCAAAATTGCCAAATTAGGCTAGTATCATGATCAGCATGAGTATCGAGGCAATCAGTACGAGTTTGGGGCCATTTGTCACTTTTACCTCTCAAATTTTCCATATGGTCGACTTAGGTCAACATTATTGGAAAACACACTCGGATTGAAATTCTATTAATGCTGTAAGCTTTGGAATATTGAGTTTGTTCTAGAACAACCCTTCGTTTGCTTCCCGAGACTTCTAGTCTAATCAAGAGGCTCATTGTAGAATTTGGCTAAAAATGGAATTGGGTGTGGGACCCATATTCAGTCGTAACGACCTTGTATGAAAATTTTGACTATGCTACTAAGTCAGGAATGTTGAATTTAGTGGGGTAGCATATCTCGTTTCTGCGCATAGGATTCTAAACAAATCCTGAGCACCCTGTCAGAGAATTGGGTATGCCAAAGTCTAAATTGCACCAGCTAAATCTGGTGTCGTCGCTAAAGAAACTATTGCTAAATAAGCCAAGAGGTCACTACAGTGACTAGACCTCCCGAACAAGTGTCGCTAAAGTGACAGGGTCCTCGCTTAAATGAGGTCTGCCTCTTCGGGGTGGTCGCTTAAGTGTCCAGTGGGGGGGCCCTTAAGCGACACATGTGGGTCATTTTTAATGTTCAGGAATTCAGGTGAGTGTTCAAATTTAGAGTTCAATTTCTCCTTCAATTTTTAGGCGATATGAATGATTGCAAAGTCTATCTCGCGTGGGTTTTTGAGGGGAATCAGGTGGTGTGCTCAGAAGTTAGTTTTGAAGCTTCATTGTAGGTAATTGCTTCCGTTTTGATGAGTTCCTTTCTTATTTTTGGCCAAATTATGAATGTAGATGCATGTTGATATTGGAGCTATTTTAGTGTGTGAATTGTGTTTTCTTTTGGAACACAAGCTAGGTTTAGCATTTACGACATATTCTCAGAGTCAATTTCGTAAGTTATAGAGCGAGTCCCATAATTTTTGGTTTTTGATACGGAAATTGGTCTGTCTCTAAATTTGATAAATTTAGTATCAAAACAATCGCGTTGATGAGGTGATTAATAGTTTGGTAGCGTGGGGGTGATTGGAGGGGATTCAGAGGTCGAGAGCCTCATCTTTGTGGTTTCGAAGCATACGTGATTGGCTTCGAGGTAGGCTACGGTCTCCTTCTTTTTTCTAGTCTCTATTAATTATTGTGTAGCATATTTTACATGTGACTTACGTGAGCATTTCCCGAGATTAGTGTTCTCCTCATCCTAATTCACTTTCTTTTTTCCGGGTGAGCTTTAGGCTAGAATAGTCCCGTGAAATCTTTAGATTAGGCTGTAGGCATTAGTTGTGGTGTTAGCTTAGCATTATTATCCTGTTTAGGATTTGTATTGATGTCCTTAGTCTATGTTTGAGTCTTAGATGCTTTATCAGGTGTTTATTGCCATCTTAGGTAGGTGTAGCTTTCGGTAGGGCTTATTATGGATATGATACCCTTTATGCTAGTGTCTGAGACCTCTATGGCTCGTCGTAGCCATAGGTTTGGCTTACCTGTGCTCGTAGGGAGCTAAGATGACATATTTTGGGGTAAGGTATCGTACCTAGAGATATTTCTTCCTCTATATGATTCTGAGCCATGTCTCACTTGTCTCTATTTTATTTAGAGGTAGGCTTATGATGTCATCTTACCTGTATCTATTGTTATGCCCGTGGCCGTATCCGAGGAGCTTTTGGATTCCAGGTTAGTCCCTTGACTTGTTTGTGTCTTGGAATTGGTATTTCCTTTTATTCTAAGTGTATCTTGTTTGGATGCTGGTGATGACATGCTTGCATTGTTTGAGCATATTCACTTATTTTATGATACGATCCTGGTATTGACATTGTAATTTTTAATGCTACTTTTGAGAAGGCTTTATCACATATTTACTATTTTAAACTGGTTTTAATGAGAGCCATACCACCTGGATGCTTGGTCAATAGTTTTGAAACTTATGAGGCATCGGGGACGTGCTACGTTTTCTACTTGAGGCATTAGAGGCATCGGGGATACGCTCAGTTTTATTTAACTATTCGGTGTGTTGACGTCCTTTCTTGACCCACCGATTCCCCCGAGTTTACTTTTTCTAGCTGACCCATGCCCCTGAGAGTTTACTGGTTGGGTGGGCGGTCCCTTTTCAGGGTGTTCACAATTGAGGTTACTAGTTTACTGATATTTGGTGCGGCATCGCCCCTTCTACATCTGTTTGGCTTCTCACTCTCCGATACCACTATGAGGATATTGTTTGTCTATGTAAGACCTGGTTCAGGCCCAGGTAGTGTATACGGATTTCCCGCGTCCTCTGTGGGCCCATCTGGCCAGTGCACCACTAAACTAGATGAGGGAGTCGCATGGGTCCATGGGTTCTTGTTCTTATCTCTGGTTGTACTTGTAGTTGGTACCTTGGAGTTGTATTTGTAGTTAGTCTATGTGGTATTTGAGTTGGATTATGGTTGGTGCTCCCTGCTAGGTTCAGTCAGAATAGTTCTTAGGTGATTTGGGGGTTGAAGCTACCTGTTAGTATTGTATTTTTATTAGTAGACTCCTATGATGCATTATTCCTGTTAATAGGTTGTTGGATTGCGTTTCAGGTATGTTCTTTTGCTCTATTCCTTTATCTATGTCTCCGGTTTCCTTATCTTATTTTCTATTATTATTGTGATAATTCCTGATTAGTTCCTTGTGCAGTATTTACCTAATTATATGTTCATTATACTTGCTTTATCTGTGGAGCTCAGTCGGCATATGCCTATTGAGTACCCTACATATCATAGTATGGGTTATCACTGTTGATTTGGACTGGTGTGGAGCAGCTTCTGATTCGGAGATTTGATGAGCTCCTGACGTTCGGAGTTGGCGATTTCCATCCATACCAAATTAGGACTGTCCTTACTTATTTTCGAAGACTGTCTATACTCATATTGCATTTGTAAAAGCCTTGTACTCCTATTTTGATTTAGATGCTCGATTACTAACTGATGCCAGGTGTTTGGGTGGTTTCTTGTGTTTGTTTCAATTGTTCTCTTTCTTCTCATTAATACTACTTTCCACTTTATTTATTAATCTTCCGCTTGATAGCCGGTTGACTCTGATTCCAGGATAAGGGTTAAGGTTAGTCTTACCTGCTGGTGGGTGTTCGCAGGTGTCATCATGACCTGAAAAATTAGATCGTGACATGACTTCTGGTGGTCGGTATTAAAAAAATTTTATTTTTTATTTTTTTGAGATTTCGATCTCCAGAGGTTGGTATTAATTTTTTTTAATTTTTAATTTCTTTTATTTGTGACCTCCTATAGTAGGTATTAATTAATATTTAATTCATTTTTTTTAAATTGCAACATCCAAAAAATGATACTATTTATTTTCTTATTTTTTTACTTTTGAAATTCCGACCACTGAAAGTCTGTATATTTATTTTTGTTCTATCTATTTTTTGACCTCCGGAAGTCGATTTTCTATAACAAAATTGCAGCAAATTATTGTTATTTATGTTGCCCACCTGTATATTTCAACCAAATCGGTTCAAATAGCTATCAATACGATATTTTTGTACATTACTAATCACCACTTCAAAATAAACTAAATCTAATTCGATTAAACTTGAATTCATTCAAATTAAACTAAAATATGATCAAACAGTTTCAAAAATATACTAACTATATCTACAAAGTATGAAACGTCTAATAGATACAATTACTCCTCATCACTCTCACAATCTTGTAGACCTCGACGTCTATCAGTAGGACATTATGGAATAATATTTCCTGAATCAAAAAGAGAATTTAGTGGGCCTGAAGCGTCGCATACCTCTTATTTTCTACCTCTTTTGCTGCTGCAATCTCCTCGTCTCTCTTCCTCTAGCTTTCGGCTACTGCAGCAAGCTGGACAGTAAGCAAAGATACCTTACCCTCCATTGCAGATATTGTCTCTCTATCCACACCATCGAAGCTTGAGGATTATGAACAATAAAACCAAGACTTCTTTTTCTGATAGGCCTTTTCTGTGAAACAGTAGACTGAACCTCTAACCGGTTCACCTGCACTCTCTCGCCAAAATTACTCTATTTGTTCTTGTGTTGGTATATCCTAACTTTCAGAAGGTTGAGTACTATGATAATCCTTAATTTTTTGCAAAAACCTATCTTGTAATTTCAATGAAGAATTCTTAGAATACAAAATGTAATATTTACAAGGAAAAGAAAAAAAGATTAGTTTGAATGGAGTTCTTACATATGTCTCTTGAGCACGCGGCTCAATCCATCTTTCTTCTTCTGTGGGATTCGTATTCTTGTTTATGTGAGTAACCTTGAATAGTTCATCCTGAGTTACCGACCTACCCAACTCTTTTTCCTCCAAATAACATGTATAGAGTATGATCATTAATCTCCAAAAAATACTTATAAAAAAGAAAAATAATATTTCACTAAATTAAGAAAATATACCATTCTTTTCTTCCTAGTAAGTTGGCTAATGGCTCCACCAGTGTGAAGAAAGCCACTCTTTTCTGATGTGCAAGCCTTCTTTCCAATTTCACTCCTCTTTTTAAATTTTTCATTAGTATCTCAATATTCCTCTAACTTGGCCCATGATCTAGCACAATAAAATTAGGAATAGTATTTTTTCTTCGACAATCACAAAATGTGTCAGCAAGCACCTACGAGGCTTTAAGCTTGAAGTTAAATTGAATTTCATCCTCATGCTCGAGAGCCCATACATAATATTTATGCAATATAAAATAATTAAACTCATTGAATAATCGAACTAATAGTAACATTTTTTGGGATTTAATAAGCTTAAAATATGATAAGTAAATTATTTCATAATAACATTATGTTAACAAGGGCAGCAGTGCATAACTCATAAATAACAATCTACCTATTCAAGATTAAACGACTATATTTTTCACATTTTAGACACGAAAGTATTCTAAGTTTATGAGTTGATTACAACTAAGAATCATGGAAACATTTCTTGACGGAGAAATAGAGGCACAATTAGGAGGAAAAGTTTTAGGCAAAGATAATGACACGAACTTGACGAAGTCATGCTATACTAGACAGTGAAAACATCAATATGTGGTGGTGCTGGAGGAGATTCGCCACTGTAGTGGTGGTTGTTGTGAGGAGAAAAGAGAAAGGGTCTAGGGTTTATGAGTGAGGAGTGCTGAAAGGGGAAAGTGTACCTTTTGGTCGGTTTTTGTTTATCAAAATTTAAAAAATATTAAAAAAATAAAATAATTTTAATATACTGACCTCAAGAGGTTAGTATTATTAATTAAAAGTATATTTAAAAATAATTAATGAACAATTGGCCTAAAGAGATCGATTTTGAAAAGAAATGAAAAATTAAAATTAAAATTAAAATCTTTAGACTAACTAAGGTCAATTTTTTTGGTATCTTAAATTATTGTTTCTACATATACGAAAATTCTTTCAATAAATTGTTGTAAATAGATGTATCATCTCTTATCCACGGAGGTCGATATTGATAGAATTAGATTTGATTTGTTAGATATATAACTACAAGAGTATAACAATATATATTTATTACCCTCTAATACCAACATATTTCATACATGACTTGATTTGTTACACTACTCGCCGCATATATATATAATCTCGTAAAATCACTGAATTTTTGAATATTTAATTATCTATGTCAATAAACGAGATAAATGTTTGATGTATTGTTGAAACCAATAGGTTCCACGAACCATATATATATGTATGTATATATATATATACACACACATACATACTTAGTTTATGCTACACTATGCGGTGAGTATAACTTCCTAATTAATATTAACGTATTCATATGTCTTCGATGAATTATCATTAACCTTTTGCCTAAGTGTCATCGCCTTCCTCAAGCGAAATATATTCTCAAGATTTGGTATACCAAGAATTTGGATGTACACACCTTGATAGAACATGCATTGTACAATGCTTTACGAATATATCTGCATTACCTCCTAAAATCAATGAATTATCGGTGTTCTGTTGTATATATCATTAAACGAGACAAGACATTCAAGGTTAGATGAATAATTATATATATATATATATATATATATATATATATAATTTAATTCTTTATGACATTTATACGTGTATCACCTCACATATCTTCACCCCTACATCATTATATGAGACTTAAGTTCATAATTTGATGACGGACTAGTAGCATTTGTTACATTATTTTAAATATATATATATATATATATATATATATATATATATATATATAATTATCTCATAATTAATATCAATGTTATTTCGTGCTCTGAATATGGCTTATCGATTTCTTTGTCTATTTCACAAAGTCTAGTTTTTTTTATAAAATTATATGGAGTTGTTATACTTTTAAAATAATTAATTGTAAGCTTAAAATGAAAATCTAGTGTTATACACAATTGAGAATAATGATTAGTAGAAATGTTTTTTAAAAACTGACCTCTCGATGTCGGTTTTATTAAAAATAATAGAGAAAATTAAAAATACCAACCTTCAAAATAAATTTTAATTAAAATAAAATTAATCCTATTAAATTAAATAATACCGACAACCAGAGGTCGATATTTTATATTAATTTATTATTTATTTTATATAAAATCGTCTTCTAGAAGATGATTTATTTAAAGTTAATTGAAAATATTACTCTATTAGTTTTCTCTATTTTTAATTTAGATAAGGTTATATTTTATTCTTAATTTGCTAATATATTATCGACCACTGTAGGTCTGTTCTAATAAAAATAATTAAATAAAAGTAAAAATATTGACTTCTTATAGTCATTATATACATATTTTAGTGAAAATTAATTAATTAAATAAAATTTAATTTTACAGATTTCTGGAAGTTGTTATTATAATTTTTTATTTTTTTTATTTTACACATAACCGTCCTTTCGAGGATGGTTTAATTACAATTTATTAAAAATGCTTTTTATTGTTTTTTAATATTTAATCTAGATAAAATTAAATATTATTATTTATTTATTAAATTAATACCAACCACAAGAGATCGATTTTTCTTGTATTTATTTTTCCCAAATTGTTTTTCAACCTCTAGAGGTTGGTATGTTGTTTTCTCATAATTTGTTTGCATAAAAATCGACTTCTTGAAGTCTGTTTTCTTAAATAAAATTATTTATATTTTTTAACAATTGCAACTTCCGGAAGTCGGTACCATTGGACGTCGGTAATTTTGAGGTCGGTATTAATAGTTTTTTTAGTAGTGTTATTTTACAATCATGGTCTTTTGACCTCTAATTGCTTACCTTTGTTGAAAGCTTAACTACACCGTTAAGCAGAGATAGGCATGAACCAACAAAAATGGGTTAATCCTATCATCTGTCTAATAACCAAACATGGTGTATAGGTATGTGTCACGGATATCCTATACACAAATTATCCTAGTTAAACCTACAACAAACATGTTCCCTATAATCAAAGTTCCATCCACCATCCATCTTCTGAGTTCAAGGTAGACAACACATTCATCCTAATGTTGGCCATACATTAAAATGGTAAAATCAAGAACATAGGAGTAATCATACACAAAAACCCATCATCAATCGAAGCAAATAATATTAAACTATCATCTTGTGGATATAAACCTAGATTAGGGAAATTAAACCACTCATAGTCTTAATCACAATAATCAAAACAATTAATTGCATAAAGCAGTAGTCTAAAATGAAAGAGAAGGAGAAAAGTAAACCTAGAGTAGTTCTTCCTTCTTTCCCGTTCATCAAACTCAGAATAAAAAATGAATGTCTAATAAAAAGTATAAGTGTGCTATTTATAGCCTCAAAAAATGCAAAAATCTGTTAGTTGTACTGTAACGATCCATTATGTCGTTTTGAGAAATAGAGCTTTTTATTTCATAAAAGACGCATTCCGTATATTTTTATGAGTACTTTAGACTATTCGATAACCATATTTATTTAGTTAAGGGGTAAATTTAAATAACTAATTTAATTAGTGGGCTAAGTTGGTATTTTACTTAACATTCTATATCAATTATTAAAGGAAAATGATAGGGTTTATAAATTTTTATACATAATTAGTTGGAGCAAAAAGAAAGAAAAAAAATGAAGTGAACAACGACAAGAACAAAATGCAGAAACTGGGAGAAAAAAAATATAGGGGAAGAAAGAAAAGAAAGGGGAAAAAAAAAATAAAGGAGAAGAGAAAAATAAGGATTTTCATTCCAAAGATCAAGGTAATTATTCTCATCCTTTTCATTAAATTTTTAAGCAATTATGAACATATTTTTAGGGTATATTGGTGGAGAAATAATGCTAAAAATAAGGAAATATGATCCTAGGGTTCTTCACATAAAATCTTGATTTGTGGGTCGAATAATGATCCGTTTTAGCTGAAATTTGACATGTAAATTTATTTTATCATGAGTGAACATAATCGGAACGAAAATTTCAAATTTGACTTTAATGACCCGGGATGACGTTTTGACACAATTATTTTATCCGAAAATAAATATAGCTATATGGGTGTCATTGGATTCGTATTCTTATGAAGATTATGTATTTGAACATATTTTGAAAATTCGGAAGCGTTACGAGAGGCTCAAGTTTTAAATTGATTATTTAATTTAATTAAGGTTTAACCCTAGTTTTGAAATTCATAAAATATGAGAGTTGACATGTTAAGTGACATCAAGATTAGAAATGTGTTTATAGAATTGAGTGAGTTATTGGGGCTAGGTTAAACATATATATAATATTGGTGTTTATGGATTAGTTTACTTATAAATATTATATATTTGATAGATTGAGATTGGTCTGAGGCACTGAAGAAGGGGAAAGACATTGGTGGATTAGCTTGCTTTACTTCGGTTCTTCGATTGAGATAGGTTATGGTTTTTATTCTATATCATATATAGACTCTTAATAGTGATTGATATTCATTGAGTAATGTGTGAAGTTTACTATGCATTTAATTATTGTGGTTTGGATTGTTGATATGTTGTTGTGATTTGTCTGAAATCCCGAGGCCATGAAATCCATAATCTTGAACTTGCCCTATCAATAATGGTGCCTTGAATAAAAAAGGCTTGATGAAATATTATTAATGAAATGGAATGTAATCATGAAGAATGATAAATTAATTATATTTGGATCGGGTGTTACGTTCCGACACGGTATATTTCGATCGGGTGTCACGTTTCGACACGGTATATTTGGATTGAGTGTCACATTCCGACATGGTATATTTGGATCGGGTGTCACGTTCCGACACAATAGATTTGGATCGGGTGTCACGCTCTGACACGGTATATTTAGATCAAGTGTCACCTTCCGGCACGGTAATATTAAAGGAAAATAAATTAAAATGACTTAATACTACCCAATCTCCAATAATTTATTTTCCAAAAGGGTGTGATATGGAGGCTTGAGTCCTCATGTGTGATCTTAATATTGTTGATTGGTTATGAAATTGTTCATTGTGTTGTCACTTGATCTTGATCTTGTTGGTTGCCACCTGTTAAGTGTTACAGTTGATTTTTTGCTATTACTTATTGCATATTGATTCCTATTTTGAGTCGGCCGATGATACCTACTCAGTACATGTTGTCTTGTACTGACCCCTACTTGTATTTTTTCTTATTTTATTTTGTGGGGTGCAGCGAGTGTTCCACCGACTTCGATTTGACCTCAGCTCTAGTCAGTCTCCAATTCATAAGATTTCAGGGTGAGTTATCCTTCTAGCTGGCGATAGAATCTCTTGTCATAGCATGGTGTCCTTAGTTTTCAAATATGTTATGTTATTTATTTATTTGGTATTTGATAATTCGAGACTTAGTTTTAGAATTTAGATGTCCTTCATGTGATGACTTTCAGGTTTTGGGGAAAATATATTTATTTGAGCTTCCATATTATTGTTATTAGTTGGGGTTTGTATCATTGGTTCTCCCACCCAGGAGGTTAAGTGTGGGTGCCACTCATAGCCCATTTTTGGTCGTGACAAACTTGGTATCAGAGCTTTAGGTTCGGTGATCTCATCACACAAGGACAAGTCTAGTAGAGTCTTGCGAAATGGTACGGGGATGCCTTTACTTTTCTTTGAGAGGCTACGGGACTTTAGAAAAACTCCATTCCTTGTTTCTTTTGTGCTATTACTTGAATCCAATTGGTATCTAGGTGATACAAATTGGTATCTGACCTTCTTCACTCTATTTTCGCAAATGTTCATAACTAAAACAATAGCATTGCCTGAGCCAGCCATTAGGGTTGTAGCTAGAGGGGGTTAGTGATGAGAGATCATGGTAGAGATCGCAGGAGAAAGCCCACTAGGGGCAGAGATCAGGCAGCTAGGCAATGTCTTCTGACTTCTTCATAGAAATGTATATCCCCTGGACCTAGAGGGACAAGAGGGGAGATGAGTTCGAAAATATAGAGCAAGGAAAGATATTTGTTGTAGCCTATGAGACCAGGTTTTGTGCCTTATCCAAATATGCAACTTTTCTTCAGTCCAGAAGAGCGGATTTTGCCACTTTGTGAAAGGATTGTGGTCAGAATCTCTACTGCAGTTTCATAGATTGAGTGTATATCAAAGAGGGTCAGGATATGACTACTATAATGATATCGATGCTTACTTGGTTAGATTATGGATTCTGTTACTTCTGCTAGCGACCTGACCTACAAAAAAATATATATCACTTGGGATAGAGACAAAATGGGTCGAATTTGGTAATATTTTGTAGTTATTTGATAGGTATAATGTTTTCTAGGGGTATATCTTAGATACGATTAATGCGTTTAGGTTGTTGAGTATATTTTAAATATTCTAAATAAGCATCGGTGACTTTATCATCATCTCTGAGAGAGTGGATCAATATAGGAACGATAGAATTATGGGTACAGAAAGACCCAACAAGTAAACTTGGGTAAAGGCAATCGAAGATTTTAGTAAGAACGTGCAAATAAAATTGGGTTAGACCTTTAGAAGTGGTTGATTTTGTGATAGAGATGGAGGGAGTGAAGCCAGATAGGTTTGCAACAGAGCCCATTGTTATGCTTTCCCCGGGAGGTCAGAGGCAGAGATAGTCGATGCTATTATCACATGTACTCTTCTGGTCTGCGATAACTTGGCTTTCGTATTATTTAATCCTGGATCCACATTTTCTTATGTATCTTTAGCATTTGCTGATGGACTCGATTTACATTGTGACTTAACATGTCTATTCGTGTTTCTACTACTGTTGGTAAGTTTATGCTAGTTGAGAAAGTGTATAGGTCTTGCCTTGCGACTTTTGTGGAGAGCAGAACTTATGTAGATTTGATTAGTCTGGAGATGGTTGACTTTGATGTAATCTTGGGTATGAATTGGCTCTCTCCAAATTTTGCTATCTTAGTTTGCAATGCTAAGACTGTGACATTACCCAAGCCTGGGATGGATCAATTGGTATGGGAGGGTGACTATCTTCCCGCTCTAGGATGGATTATCTCTTTTCTTCATGCTTAAGAGGTTGGTAAGTAAGGGTTGTTTAGCCTTCCTAGCACATCTCAGGGATAATAGTTCTGGAGTGCCATCGATTGAGTCTATTTCGATAGTGCATGAGTTTATGGATGTTTTTTTCCACAGATTTACTTGGTATGCCCCTGATAGAGATATAGATTTTTGTATCGACCTAGAGCCCGACACCCACCCTATTTCCATCCCACCTTATAGATTGGCTCCGGTTGAGTTTAAGGAGTTGAAGGCCCAACTTCAGGAGTTGTTGGGTAAAGGTTTTATTAGACTGAGTGCCTCTTCTTGGGGTGCTCAAGTTTTATTTGTGAAGAAGAAGGATGGTAGCCTTCGTATGTGCATAGACTACAGGCAGCTGAACAAGGTGACTATTAAAAATAGGTATCCCCTTTCTCGCATTGATGACTTATTCGATCAGTTAGAGGGTGCTTGTAATTTCTCAAAAATTGATTTGAGGTCCAGTTACTATCAACTGAAAATACGAGTAGCAGATGTACCGAAGATTGCTTTTCGAACCAGGTATGGTGAATGGAAATTCTTGATAATGTCTTTTGGGCTTACAAATGCGCCTGCTGCTTTCATGAGTCTGGTGAATGGAATCTTTAAGACATATTTGGATCTCTTTGTTATTGTTTTTATTGATGATGTATTGATCTACTCAAAGAGCAGAAAAGAACATGAAGAGCACCTGAGAATTGTTCTGGGATTGTTAAGGGAGAAAAGGATATATGCCAAATTCTCCAAGTGTGAGTTCTGGCTTGATTCAGTGTCTTTATTAGGGCATGTGGTTTCTAAGGAGAGAGTGATGGTGGATCCCTAGAATATTGAAGCAGTGAAGAGTTGGGCAAGACCTACTAATGTCTCAGAGGTAAGGAGCTTTATTAGTTTGGCTAGCTACTACCGCCGGTTCATCAAGGGATTTGTTTCCATTGCTTCCCAGCTGACCGAGCAAAAAGTTCCATTTATATGGTCGGACGAGTGTGAAGAGAGTTTTCTGAAACTCAAGACCTTATTGACTACTGCACCGATTCTTGCCTTGCCAGTAGAAGATAAGAATTTCATTATTTATTGTGATGCATCATATTCCGGTTTAGGCGCAGTGTTAATGCAGGAGAAGAATGTAATTACCTATGCTTCAAGGCAACTGAAGGTGCATGAACGTAATTACCCCACTCATAATTTGGAGTTGGCTGTGGTTGTATTTGCATTGAAGCAGTGGAGACATTATCTATATGGGGTAAAATATGAAGTGTATACAGATCATCGTAATTTACAGCATGTGTTCACTCAGAGAGACTTGAATTTGAGATAGAGAAGGTGGATGGAATTACTAAAAGACTATAATATCGTTATCCTTTATCACTCGAGAAAAGCTAATATAGTGGATGATGCCTTGAGAAGAAAAGTAGGGAGCATGGAAAATTTAGCTCATTTGTAGGTTTTCAGACGTCCATTGGCTAGAGAGATTCAAACTCTAGCTAATGACTTTATGAGGCTGGAAGTCATTGAGAAAGAAGGATTCGTGGCCTATGTGGGGGCAAGATCTTCTTTCCTTGAAAAGATTAAAGAAAAATAATTTGAGGATGAGAAGCTGAGCCGGATTTGTGATATGGTCTTGAAGGGAGAGGCTAAAGAGGTCGTGATCGATGAGAAAGGTATCTTGAGGTTTAAAGGGCAGGTATGTGTGCCCCGTATTAATAAATTAATTAAGACTATTCTTGCAAAGGCTCACAGTTCAAGATACTCTATACATCCTGGTGCAACCAAGATGTATCGCGATCTGAGACAACATGAATTGTCAGCAGGTAAAATATGAGCACCAAAGGCCTGGAGGGACACTTCAATGAATGCCCATTCCTGAATGGAAGTGGGAAAGGTTTTCAATGAATTTTGTGGTTGGCCTTCCAAAGACCTTGGGTAAGTTTGATTCGATATGGGTGATGTTGATAGGTTAACTAAGTCTGCTCACTTCATTCCAGTCAAGGTGACTTATGATGCTGAGAAGTTAGGCAAACTCTATATCCGCGAGGTTGTTCGATTGCATTGAGTTCTGATTTCTATCATTTCAGATAGAGGTACGCAATTTACTTCTAACTTTTGGAGGACCTTGCATGCTGAGTTAGGCACTAGATTGGATCTTAGTACTGCATTTCACCCTCAGATCGATGGGCAATTTGAGAGAACAATTCAAGTGCTGGAGGATATGCTTCGTGCATGCTTGATAGATTTTGGCGGTCATTGGGATCAGTTCCTACCTTTGACAGAGTTTTCGTACAATAATAGCTATCACTCGAGTATTGATATGGCTCCATTTGAAGCATTATATAGGAGGAGATGTAGGTCTCCTATTGGTTGATTTGATGCGTTTGAGGTGAGACCCTGGGGAACTGATCTTTTGAGGGAATCATTAGAGAAGGTGAAATTCATTCAGGAGAAGCTTCTAGCAGCTCAGAGCAGGCAGAAGGAGTATGCAGACCGAAAGGTCAGGGACATGGAGTTTATGGAGGGAGAGCAAGTATTATTGAAGGTTTCACCCATAAAGGGTGTGGTGAGATTTGGTAAGCGAGGTAAGCTCAGTCTGAGGTATATCGGGCCGTTTGAAGTTCTTAAGCATATTAGAGAGGTGGCCTATGAATTGGCTTTACCTCCAGGTTTGTATGGGGTGCACCCAGTGTTTCATGTGTCTATGCTATAGGAATATCATGGTGATGGAAACTATATTATTCTCTGGAATTTAGTCTTGGTTGATGAGAAATTATCTTATGAGGAGGAGCCTGTAGCTATTCTTGATAGGGAGGTCCGTAAGTTGAGGTCAAGGGAGATTGCGTCTGTGAAGGTTCAATAGAAGAATCGTCCGGTTGAGGAGTCAACTTGGGAGACTGAGGCAGATATGCGTGGAAGATATCCATATATGTTCATCGAGTCAGGTACCCTTTTCAATCCTCGCTCTTCTTTTGACCGTTTGAGGACGAACGGTGGGTAAATTGGTATCTATTATAATGACCCATTATGTCATTTTGAGAAATAGAGCTTTTTATTTTATAAAAGACGCATTCTGTATATTTTTATGAGTACTTTAGACTATTTGATAACCATATTTATTTAGTTGAGGGGCTAAGTTGGTATTTTACTTAACATTCTATACCAATTATTAAAGGAAAATGATAGGGTTTATAAATTTTTATACATAATTAGTTGGAGAAAAAAGAAAGAAAAAAAAGAAGAGAACAACGACAAGAACAAAATGCAGAAACTAGGAGAAAAAAAATACGGAGGAAGAAAGAAAAGAAAGGGGAAAAGAAAAATAAAGAAGAAGAGAAAAATAAGGATTTTCATTCCAAAGCATAAGGTAATTATTCTCATCATTTTTATTAATTTTTTAAGCAATTATGAACATATTTTTAGGGTATATTGGTGGGGAAATAATGCTAAAAATAAGGAAATATGATCCTAGGGTTCTTCACATAAAATCTTGATTTGGGGATCGAATAACGATCCATTTTAGCTGAAATTTGATATGTGAATTTATTTTATCATGAGTGAACATAATCAGAAACAAAATTTCAGATTTGACTTTAATGACTCAGGATGACTTTTTGACCCAATTTTTTATCCGAAAATAAATATAACTATATGGGTGTCATTGGATTCGTATTCTTATAAAGATTATGTATTTGGAAATATTTTGATAATTCGGAAGCATTACGAGAGGCTAAAGTTTTAAAGTGATTATTTAATTTAATTAAGGTTTAACCCTAGTTTTGAAATTCATAAAATATGGGAGTTGACGTGTTAAGTGACATCAAGATTAGAAACATGTTTATAGAATTGAGTGAGTTATTGGGGATAAGTTAAACATATATATAATATTGGTGTTTACAGATTAGTTTACTTATAAATATTATATATTTGATAGATTGAGATTGGTTTGAGGCATTGAAGAAGGGGAAAGACATTGGTGGATTAACTTGCTTTACTTCGGTTCATCGATTAAGGTAGGTTATGGTTTTTATTCTATATCATAGATATACTCTTAATAGTGATTGATATTCATTGAGTAATGTGTGAAGTTTACTAGGAACTTAATTGTTGTGGTTTGGATGGTTGATATGTTATTGTGATTGGTCTGAAATCTCGAGGCCATGAAATCTATAATCTTGAACTTGCCCTATCAAAAATGGTGCCTTGAATAAAGAAGGCATGATAAAATATTGTTAATGAAGTGGAATATAATCATGAATAATGATAAATTAATTATATTTGGATCGGGTGTCACGTTCCGACACGGTATATTTGGATCGGGTGTCACGTTCCGACACGGTATATTTGGATCGAGTGTCACGTTCCGACATGGTATATTTGGATCGGGTGTCACATTCCGACATGATATATTTGGATCGGGTGTCACGCTCTGACACGGTATATTTGGATCGGGTGTCACATTCTGGCATGGTAATATTAAAGGAAAATAAATTAAAATGACTTAATACTACCCAATCTCCAATAATTCATTTTCCAAAAGGGTGTGATATAGAGGCTTGAGTCCTCATGTGTGATCTTAATATTGTTGATTGGTTATGAAATTGTTCATTGTGTTGTCACTTGATCTTGATCTTGTTGGTTGCCACATGTTAAGTGTTACGGTTGATTTTCCGCTATTACTTATTGCATATCCTATTTTGAGTCGGCCGATGATACCTACTCAGTACATGTTGTCTTGTACTGACCCTTACTTGTATCTTTTCTTGTTTTATTTTGTGGGGTGCAGCGAGTGTTCCACCGACTTCGATTCAACCTCAGCTCTAGTCAGTCTCTAGTTCATAAGATTTCAAGGTGAGTTATCCTTCTAGCTGGCGATAGAATCTCTTGTCATGGCATGGTGTCCTTAGTTTTTGGATACGTTATGTTATTTATTTATTTGGTGTTTGATAATTCAAGACTTAGTTTTAGAATTTAGATGTCCTTCATGTGATGACTTTCAGGTTTTGGGGAAAATATATTTATTTGAGCTTCTGCGTTATTGTTATTAGTTGGGGTTTGTATCGTTGGTTCTCCCATCCAGGAGGTTAATTGTGGGTGCCACTTATGTCCCATTTTGGGTCGTGACATGTACTAAAGTCCACGACGCGGACTTGTTTCATCTCTTCACAGTTTTCAAATTTTAACTTCCTCGGCAAATATACACTTAGCATCAGCCAGGTCAGCGACGCCGACTTGGCACAGACTCTTCTGTCTCACGAGGTTTTCCATGAAAAATCTAGGCCTTCATTCCCGGAGCACAAGTGCTATGCATAGGTGTTCCCATCCAGTATGAATTTTGCATTTCCCAATTTCATCTTTAAGCTCCAAGTTTCATCAAGATTCCTTTTAAGGTCAATTTCTCTATGTTTATCCCTGAAAGTGTCTAATCACATTGGTTAGCTAAAATAACACACAAATAACTCTAAAAAAGAAATAAACTTAGGAATTCATTCTCAAACTTGAATATAAATATGAGTTATGTTGTATATTGGGCGTATGAATACACTCAAGATCAGTGGACCATATAAAAACTGGTTGATAGTGGTCTCATTGATGTTGACTTGCACCCCTCGTACCTATACCTGCTCCAGAGGTGTGATCTCAATGCTACAACTATCTTTTTTCCCCATAGAAGTCTCCCTAGGGATTGCATTTATCATAGTGGTAGCGTAAGAAGAATAAAACTCCGAAGTGAGCACTTGGCTGTAATATCCTTGCTGCTTAGTCATCAACCCAAATTTGTTTTTTTCAAACAAATCTTTAAGATCAGGTTGCTCGAAAAGGTTATTAATGATGACCCAGACTTTCAGTACAGTGGCTCATTTGCATAGACTCATAAAACCTTTGGTCGGGCCATTTGTAAATATTTCATATTGCCCAAGCATTGACCACCTATTTCTCAAGAATTGAATAAGGCGCAGGCGAACTATGGAGTCACTTTCTCTCTCAACTACCTTTCACTCTATAGTGTCCTAGATTGCTTCACTTTATTCACTACCGGAGTCACTTGCCTCTTCTTCGGACTATTCTTCATCTCTACTTTCCTCATTTCCCAAGCATGCTGCCTCCTATTTAGACTGGGAGGGAGCGGCCTCATGAGTTGCCATGGCTCTAGTAGTGCGGGGTGCATAAGGGGAGTTATTTATTGTGACCCGCACCTCAGAGCAAGTAGATGCTTTCTAGATTCCTGATCCTAATTGTTATCCAATTCATCAGATGGTGAATCGTAGAGTCAGGACTGCAAAGTCTTATGTCGGGGCCTATTTTACTTGCAAAGACAGCAAAGAGTTAGAACTTATAGAAGAAAGTGCGACGAATTAAATAGGTAAGACTTCGCCAAAATTATACAAACATAGTAATTTCCCTAGAAATATAACGTCACTCAATATATCATAGGGAATTTGCATACAAATTTTGAATTAAAACTTACTTTGGGTCTTCAAAGGTCGTAAAGGGTTCCACGGTCTGTGAAGGGTCTTGTGAAGGGTTCCATGAGGGGGTTCAGGAAACTTGTGTGAAATTTTCTAAGTGTTGGATCACGGGAGACATCAAGGTCTGTGAATCACTCCATAGTCGGTGATGCTTCCCGATAACCTACTCTTAGAAAAATTTCAACTGTAGAGAACCCAAGCATCCACCATGATTCGTGAATAGAAATATGGGCTGTGAGAAGTGCCTTCATCCCCAACATAGTCACTTTCATCAATCAATAATTTCACAAGTCAATTCGATACATACTCCACCTTCCTAATTCGAACCACCCCAAACATACTTATTTGTAATATAATCAAACCCTAAGCATGTAATAACCCTCGAGGTCATTTTTGAAATAAGGAATTCATTTTTTTGTTTAAAACATTTCTGTAGCAACCTCAAGTCATTTATGACTTGCTAGCACTAACTGTTCGGTTATCTGGTTGTTCCTTTGGGTTTCAGGCCTATTTCCCTGTTTTAGAGCTTTTATAACTTAAAAAGTTGACTTTGGTCATAACTTTAGGTAAACAACCTCAGAACTGGATTCTAACAGTTCCATCAACTCCGAAATGACCAAATTAGGCTAGTAGCATGATCAGCACAAGTATTGAGGCAATCAGTATGAGTTTGGGGCCATTTGGCGTTAAAGTCTTGAAAATAGGCCAATAGTTGACTTTTGTAAACATTCTTGGAAATCGTGCCTAGTGGGGTAGCATAGTTTGTTTGTGCATAGGAAGATCTAAACCAAACCTAAGAACCCCAACAGGGACTTTAAAATGGGAATGATTTGCTGATGCGCTGGTGCATTGTATCTGTATCTGTATAATGTACCCCTTGATTGAGTATAAGTCTAGATCCCTTAGCTGAGAATTACATAGCTCGACCTCAGTAGGTGATTCTTTAGTAGTAGATCAAGTTTTTTGATCTTGTGTGGTGTCTATTCAGGGGCGAGAAACTAGGGATAACCTAATTTTGGTTGATATGGTGGATTTTGATTTGATTTTAGGCATGGACTAGTTATCCTCTCAGTGCAGTCTTTGATTACTATACCAAGACCATTACCTTATCAATGCTAGGTATTCCACTGGTGGTGCGACAGGTCTCTTGCAGTCGCACACCGGTTGGGGTAATCTCTTTTGGTCGATCTTAGACGTTAGTCGTTGGTGGATATTTTGCATACTTGTTATAGATATGAGTAGGGATGGAACTACAGTTGATTTAGTACCTATAGTCCGAGAATTTGCAGATGTGTTTCCTACTGACCTGCCCATCCTTCTTCTAGATTGTAATATTGACTTCACCATTGATTTAGAGTTGGGTACTCACCATATTTCTATCCCATCATACCGTATGGCCCTGTAGAGCTCAGGGAGCTCAGTTTGTAGCTTCAAGATCTCTTTGGTAAGGGATTCATTAAGCCTAATGTATCACCTAGGTGCCTTAGTCTTGTTTATTAAAAAATGAATGGTACTATGCTGATGTGTATTGACTACAGGCAGTTGAAAAAGATGATGGTGAAAAATCATTACCGCTTATATATGATTGATAATCCATTTAAGCATCTTTAGGGTGTCGTTTTGTTTTTTAAGATTCATTTGAGATAAGGCTACCACCTGTTAAGGATTAGAGCAGCGGACATCCCTAAGACTGCATTTAATAGACGTTATGGCCATTATGAGTTCCTAGTGATGTCTTTTGGGTTGACTAATGCCCCTGCTGCATTCATAGACTTGATGACTTTGGTATTCAGGCTGTACTTAGACTTATTCTTCATAGTCTTCATCGATGATATTTTGGTATACTCACAGAGCCTAGATAAGCATGAGAAGCATTTGAGGGTAGTGGTCTAGACTTTGAGAGATTAGTTTCTTTATGCCAATTTCTCAAAGTGCGAGTTTTGGCTTAAGTTCGTAGAATTCTTGGGGCCATGTGGTGTTCAAGGATGGAATTTTGGTAGATTCGACAAAGATTGAGTCTATTTGTAATTGGGCCAAGCCTACATTGGTGACTGAGATTCTTAGCTTCTTCGGATTGGCAGGGTACTACAAGCACTTTGTTAATGGGATTTCTACTATAGTGACACCTTTGAATCGATTGAATTGCCAGGATGTTCTATTTGTGTGGTCGGAGGAGTGTGAGAGGAGCTTTCTTACGTGCAAGGAGTTTCTTACCACCTCTCCTATATTAAAAATTTAATTTGAGGGCAAGGGATTCCCTATTTATTATGATGTATATGGCGTTGGTTCGGGCTGTGTACTAAAGTACCAGGGCCGGGTTATTTCTTATGCATCAAGGCAGGTTAAGCTACATGAGCAAAACTACCTCACCCATGACTTAGAGTTAGTTATGGTAGTTTTTGCATATAATATTTGGAGGCACTACCTGTATGGAGTTCAATGTGAGATCTACACTGATCATAGGAGCCTTCAGTATATTATGAGTCAAAAGGATCTTAATTCAAGGCAGCGCCATTGGATTGAGCTCCTAATGGGCTAGACCTCTCTATTTTCTAGCATTCATGCACGACAAATATGGTAGCGGATGCCCTGAGTTAGAAGGTAGTGGATATAGGTAGTCTAGCTTTCCTTTCCATTGTGGAGTGACATTTAGCTTTGGATATCCAGTCCTTAGCTAACCGAATGATTCAACTCGACATCTCTGATTCTTGGAGTGTACTAGCCTATATGGAGGCCCAGTCAACTCTATTGGCTCAGATTCATAGCCGTCAGTTTGAGGATAAGGATTCAATTAGACTTCAAGATAGGGTTTTGGTAGATGATGTCTACCTAACTACTTTAGATTCAAATGGCTTATTGAGGTTTGGTGGTCATCTCTGTGTTTCGAGAGTTGGGGCCTTGATTGAGCTGATCCTTAGCGAGACCCATGATTCCAGATATTCTATCTGTCCAGGCACCTCTAAGATGTATCGTGATTGAGGCAACATTACTTATGGAGCGGTATGAGGAGACATAGTGTAGATTATGTGTCACATTTTTTGAGTTTCCAGTAGGTTAAGGTCGAATAATTGAGGCTTGGTGGCGAGCTTTAAAGATTACCCATTCTCGAGTAGAAGTGGGAACGTATCACCATTGACTTTATTGTAGGGTTGCATCATACTTCTTGAGGTATTAATAGTATTTGGGTCATCGTGAATCAATTGACCAAGTCAACATACTTCCTTTCCATTCATACTTCCTATAGTGCTGAGAGGTTGGCCCATATCTAAATTCGGGAGGTGGTTCGCCTTCATGGTGTGGCTATTTCTGTCATCTTAGAACGAGGATCATAGTTCATATCTAGCATTTAGAGGTCTTTTTAAGGAGAGTTAGGTACCCGTGTCGACCTTAGCATAACCTTTCCCCTGCAGATTGATGGCAAGTCAAAGTATACTATTCAAGTTCTTGTGGATATGTTATAGGCTTGCGTTATGGATTTTGGGGTCAGCGGGACCAGTTTTTACACTTGGTGGAGTTTGTGCACAACAACAACTACCACTCCAATATTCAAATGGCCCCTTTTGAGGCCTTATATGGTAGGCATTTTCACTCTCCAGTTGGTTGGTTTGAGTCTATGGAGCCCAGGCCATGCTGTACAGAATTGATGTAGGAGGCCTTACATTATATGAGGTTGATTCAGGATAGGCTCAGACAACTCAGAGTAGACCCTAGAGTTATATGGATCGTAGGCGTCATTCATTGAGATTTGTCGTTGGTAATAGAGTATTCCTCTATGTATGACCCATTAAAGGAGTGATAAGATTTGGGAGGTGGCGCAAGATTATTCTAAGATATACCGACCCATTTGAGATATTGAGGACAATTAGCAAGGTTGCATATGATTTAGCTTTGCCTGCGTCCTTTTTATCTATTCATCTAGTCTTTCATGTTTTGATGCTGCACCAGTATATTCTAGATGAGTCCCATGTGCTCCAATATGATACGGTTGAGTTGGATGGTCGTTTGAGTTATATTGTGGAGCTAGTTGCTATTTTTTCTTGGTATGTCAGACAGTTGCGTTCTAGAGCCATTCATGTGATTAAGGTCCATTGAAGGCATTGTCCGGTCGAGGAGGCTACTTGAAGACAGAGCAAGAGATGCGGGCACAATTCCTTAGCTTTTCTGAGCCTTCGGGTACTTCTTGACCTTTAATTTTGCGGACAAAAGTTCTTTTAGTAGTAGATGTTATAATGACCCTCCAGGTCATTTTTGAAGTAAAGAATTCATTTCATAATTTAAAGCATTCCTATAGCGACCCTAAGTCATTTATGACTTGTTGGCACTGAATATTTGGTCGCCTGGACGTTCTTTGGATATTAGTTCTGTTTCCTTATTTTGGAGCTTTTATAACTCAAAAAGTTGACTTCAGTAATAACTTTAGGTAAACAACCTTGGAACAGGATTTTGACGGTTCCAATAGCTTTGGAATGGACAAATTAGGCTAGTAGCATGATCGATATGAGTATCAAGACAATTGGTATGAGTTTGGGGCTATTTGGCGTTTAGGCCTTGCAAACAAGCCAATAGTTGACTTTAGGAATACTTAGGGTAATCAATAGCTGAGAATCTAGTCCCAAAAATGACCAAATACATTGAGGAACTTATAGGGAAAATACCAAACAACCCCTTATAAAAATCTGTTCAAAGGACCCTATGAAGCAGCCATACCGGTCGTCAAAAACATTACGGGTCGTAGACCACTTTCGTCCTATCAAACCTTGGAAAAAATGCTGAAAAAATGATCCTCTGATCTTTGGTTATGCCCAATGTTTACGGGTCAAACTATTTCTACAACTCGTCACTTATTTCCATGGGTCGTAACTCAAGGTCGTAATATTTCCTATGGATCATAACTTGATAGTCTTTAGTAAAATGCTCATACCTGTTTCCTCCAAACTCTAAATGAAACAACGTTGGTGGAGTTGGAAAGAGGATTAAAAGACCTTTAATTTGATAGGTAATGAGCCACCTAATTTTTTATATTCTAGGAGATATGATTGTTTGAAGTTGACTTAAGTAAAATCTTTCACAAAAACTCAATCGATAAGGAAGCTTTCAACTCGACTTTGTGCTAGAGGATTCTTGTGACCTTAAAACATCTCCAAATCTATTCCCACACTTAATAATTTGTCTTAACATCTATGCACAATTAAGAATCACCCATTTACAACAATACATATGGCGTCTATAACTAGTTATTTGGTCTACAGGTCGTTAACATGAGTCTTCGAAGTAGTGCTCCAAAATCAAATTCTATTGTAATGAAACTTGGTCCTTACAACTCTTCCCTATGAGTTGTCGACTCTCCTACGAGTCATGCAAATGAATCATCAATTTCCCCCTTCACTTAGTCAAAATTTAGAATTTAGGATCCAATTCTATGAGTCCATTCTATGACTCGTCCTATTAAGTCAATTCGAAAGTACTGAGGCTTGTCAATTTTACAAAATCAAAAGTCAACTCTACGACTCACTCAATGAGTCATCATCATTCCTATGAGTCATCAACTTGACTCACAAACTCAGTTCCAAACTTAATCGATTTTGAAACCCCCAATATAATTCCAATGAACCGCTTCTATAACCCGTAGGAGTCCCTATGACTTGTAGGCCAAGTCATAAACTATGGGACAGTCCCTTTTTTAGAAAATTTCTTTCATTTTGACTTTTATACTTTTGGGGTCTTACAACAGGCTTAGTTTAGAGAGGGAAAAACCGTAGCCTATTTGTAGGCCGACCACGCCTGCTCCAACTCACAACATTGGAGCCTTTTACTTCTGAACCGCCTATGAATGCTACCACGCTATCAATAATAGAATCACAGCATCAATACAGTCTCCATGACATTAAAATTATCAAATTTGGAGACAGACCAATTTTTGTGTCAAAAAGGGAAATATAGGACCTGCTCCGTAAATTACATAATTAACTCCGTACAAGGGTCCTCTATGCCAACCTAATCTTGTGCTTTAAAAAGAAGCACAATTCGGTGTAATTAAATCCCAAGCACACACATGAACAAAAACCATATTTTGATTACCATTAAAGACATGGGCAGTAGATAAAAAGAGAAATTACCTCAAACAAAGGTCCTACAGTTGAAACCAATCACACCACGACAATCCTCACGATCCCCCCCCAACATGAGTCTTCGAAGTAGTGCTCCAAAATCAAATTCTATTGTAATGAAACTTGGTCCTTACAACTCTTCCCTATGAGTTGTCGACTCTCCTACGAGTCATGCAAATGAATCATCAATTTCCCCCTTCACTTAGTCAAAATTTAGAATTTAGGATCCAATTCTATGAGTCCATTCTATGACTCGTCCTATTAAGTCAATTCGAAAGTACCGAGGCTTGTCAATTTTACAAAATCAAAAGTCAACTCTACGACTCACTCAATGAGTCATCATCATTCCTATGAGTCATCAACTTGACTCACAAACTCAGTTCCAAACTTAATCGATTTTGAAACCCCCAATATAATTCCAATGAACCGCTTCTATAACCCGTAGGAGTCCCTATGACTTGTAGGCCAAGTCATAAACTATGGGACAGTCCCTTTTCTAGAAAATTTCTTTCATTTTGACTTTTATACTTTTGGGGTCTTACAACAGGCTTAGTTTAGAGAGGGAAAAACCGTAGCCTATTTGTAGGCCGACCACGCCTGCTCCAACTCACAACATTGGAGCCTTTTACTTCTGAACGGCCTATGAATGCTACCACGCTATCAATAATAGAATCACAGCATCAATACGGTCTCCGTGACATTAAAATTATCAAATTTGGAGACAGACCAATTTTTGTGTCAAAAAGGGAAATATAGGACCTGCTCCGTAAATTACATAATTAACTCCGTACAAGGGTCCTCTATGCCAACCTAATCTTGTGCTTCAAAAAGAAGCACAATTCGGTGTCAATAAATCCCAAGCACACACATGAACAAAAACCATATTTTGATTACCATTAAAGACATGGGCAGTAGATAAAAAGAGAAATTACCTCAAACAAAGGTCCTACAGTTGAAACCAATCACACCACGACAATCCTCACGATCCCCCCCCAACTTGGACCTTTGAGTTACCCAATTATATTGACCAAGATATGATTTTCTAAAAATCACTCACATTCCAATCTGAAAATAGACAATGCAACAACTAGAATTAAAAATTCACCACCAACGAAGTTCCTAAGTCACTTTCCG
The DNA here is from genome assembly GCF_947179165.1 of Solanum dulcamara. Classification (NCBI taxonomy): domain Eukaryota; kingdom Viridiplantae; phylum Streptophyta; class Magnoliopsida; order Solanales; family Solanaceae; genus Solanum; species Solanum dulcamara. Next base: position 50,534,690 of record NC_077238.1, on the reverse strand, counting down.
ATTATACCAATGCGTTCCTAGGAAAACATCCAACAATTTAGACCCAAGAACACTCGATGTTAACCTGAAATACCCTAGAAATCAACTAACCAAGTTTCCAAAAAGATCCACTCAAAAACCATCCGAACCAGCAGCAAAAACACAAAAATTACCTCAGATGGAGCACCCATGATCAATTCCGAACCTACCACGGTGTTCACCTGGATATTCCACAAAAAATGGGCTTTTGAATCGCTCATTTGAGATCAAAATAAAGAAGAAATTGTCACATGAAGATGAAACCAAGTGCTGAAAATTGCCACCTTTATAAAGGTAGGGGCGCACCAAACATAGTGCACCAGCGCACCAGTAAATAATTCCCATTTTAAAGTCTCTGATGGGGTGCTCGGGATTCATTCAAACTCCCGTGCACATAAACAAACTATGCTACCCCACTAAATTTAGCATTCCAGACTTAATGATGCAGTCAAAATTTCTAACAGAGGTTATCTCGAAAAAAGTGGGTCCCACACCCTAGCACCATTTTAAGCCAAAATCCATAAAAGTGTTTGAAATAAGACCCAAAGCCTCAGGACATGCACAAAAAGTCATTGTAGACCAAACTAGACATTCCAGAGCTAACTGTGTTGTCATAATTCCCATTGAGGCACATTTTCCAAGAATGTCTCATTCTCTTATTAACTCTCAAAAATCACCTCTCCCAATGGCTCCTCTCAAAGGTCTTCTCCCACACTCATGCTAGGGTCTCAATCTCAACAAGGTTTCTCTTCAACTTCTTAGTGGATTCAATCAAGGTATATGGGGAATGATTCATGGGTTCCTTTCACCCATGTAGTCCAATGATTTTCTCAAAGTTTCTTTCAATTTCAATTGATTATGTATGTTAGTTTTGATGAATTGCACTAGGTTGATTTAATTCCATTTTTAGATATTATCAATGATCATTATATGCATGTTTTCATATGAATTGCATGATTTTAAGTCAAATTATGAATCCCATGCATGAAGCTATTTCCAAGTTTAGATTATGAAGTTAAAGATGATTTTCATGAATAGATCATGAGTTCAATGATCCTCAAGTAAAATTTTCATGATTTAAAGTTGAGATTATTATTTTTATGATGAAAGTTATAATAATAATCAAAGTTAAGATCAAATAAGTTATTATGATGTGATAAGTCCTTCTATCATGTATGCATGTTTTACCCTAAGTTGCAAGTATAAGCTATGTTCTTGAATTCCAAGATATATTCAATGCAAGCTTTATGAATGTTTGACAAGGTTGACAAATAAGTTTAAATATGCATTTTGCGAAGAGGTTTTATGAATGATGATTCTATAATGTTCAAGCAAGTTAATGATAAGGTGAGTTAAGGCCCTAAAGATGTTTTATGAATAAAGATATGCAATAATGAAAGGTCTACACTCATATTACATGAGATAAAGCTAAGGAGTTATTCTTTGATTATGTTCTTATGAAGAGTGAATGGGTAGTAGATATGGCCCCTCCCACATAATGATTGAGTTTATGTTTTATGGGTTGTCTATTCTGTTGAGAGTTTACCTAGTAGTGAATTGACCTTGGGATAGGCATTCTCTCTTGTAGAAAAAGAAGGAGACCCATGAAAAGATATCATTGTCCCATAACTACGTGCCACCATAGAAAAAAGGATCACCCAGAAAAGAGGCTTGATTCCTTAGAGGATCACCCAGAGAAGAGGCTTGATTCCTTAGAGGGTCGCCCATAGTTGAGGCTCAATCCTTCATGTAGCTTAGTGGATCCACTTAGGTATATAAGAGCCTACCTTGGCAAGTAGTCTCCCCCTTTTCTATGATGTATGGGTAAACATTTGGACTCCATGTTATAGCTCACATAGTTTATGTCGGTTAACGGTTGCTCTCGCTAAGTTACAAGGTTCTTCTCTCGATGTTTATGGTATTTCATAGTATGACTACTAATATACTTCACATTTCCATGATCTCTTATAAGGTTAAAGGTAATATCTCACAAGTTATATGACATGAAGTAAGTTTTACTATGATGTTTATGATGCATTGGCCACAAGTTTTTAATATGATTTCAAATGATTTTCAAGCCTTATTTCATGATTTTACTTACATTGGTCATGCATCCTATATTCATATTATTTATTCCTTATTTCATTATTCATACATATCGCACATACTTAGTACATTCAAATGTACTAATGCATATTTTGCCTATAATGTCTCATAATGTAGGGATAGATGACAATCGTGATTACCCCGATCGTGGCTAGAGTTTCCTTTAGAGTTCTAAGAGTTGGTGAGTACTAATTCTACCAAGGAAAAGCCTTTATTTCATGTTTATTTTTCTTATACATTTCTTTTATTGCTTGGGTGATCCAGGAGCTTGTCCTAAGCCCCCATCGAAGGTTAAACTAGAGGCATGTTTAGATGGTGTATTGGTGTAGTCCGATTGGACGTTTATAAAGTTGGGTTTTCCAAAGTCCCTTTCCCCACTTATGATTACTTCCGCTTATCTTTATATTGTTCTTTACCTTATGTATGCAATGAAATCTTAGATGGATTATTGTTGGGGTCCTTCACATCCCAATCACCATGATATGAGTAGGCCCTAGGTTGGGTTGTGACACATGTTTAGGTAATTGTATGCTGATTGGTATGTGTTTGGGGGTGTTTAGCATTGATGTGTTTCCAAAAGAAGACTTTTATGTCGCTTAAAAAATGGAATGATTGTAAGTTCTTAAGATCATTTTGTTAGTTTGATATGCGTTTTTCTTTAGTTTTTAGGGAAATTGAAGTACACTTGAGTTGATGATCTTTGGATTGGTTTATGTGGAAATGTGAGTGAGTTTGGAATAAACAAGTATCTTGGTTTTGTTAAGATAGTACAAGGAAAGCTCAAGGAAAGAGTCATACTCAAGAAGTTCTAAATAAGCTTGATCTTTGTTAGGGTTTGCAACAACTTGCAAGAGGAAATCAAAGAACGAACTTCATCATTCATTGAAGGACCTTGGGCTGGATGTGTGGAGACTAAAGTATGATGTTTGGACCAAGGGTCCACACCATGATACCCTTCGTGGACCGTGGTTCACACCATTGTCCGTGAAGAGGAGTTTTCCAATCATGAAAAGGGACACCCAGAGAAGTAGCCAATAATTTGGCCAAGGAAGGCACCACGAGTCACCACCATATCTGGATGAGGCACCACCACGAGCCGTGGTGCTCACCACTGGCTGTGGTGGTGCCCGTCCAGTTATGTTTTTAGGGTATGTTTTTCTTATAATTTTGAGTCTACATACGACTTTAAACATCAATTTTGGGAGATTTCCTTCAGCAAATACACGCCTGGGCAGCCTTGAACCAAGAACATAAGAACTTGGTTTCTATTGGTAATTATTTGGTGTCTTGAATCAAGGTTTAATCTTGAATTGTATATTTGATTCATTGATACTCTTAGGAATTCTAATACATGATTTATTCATCTTTCATAGAGTTATACATAATAATTATGCAATGCTAATCCCACAACTAGGGATGTGGGAACCATGACAACTTAACTAGATAGGTAAACGTAGAATTGGTTTTCGTGATTTGTTTTTTTGCATGTATTATGATTTCTTCATTCAAAATTTTTTCTTAGTGAGTGTAAGGATTAGGACCTTGCCCGTATTCATTGCTTTCCCAGGAGGGAGGTAATGATTAGGAAAAGATTATCACAACAGAAATTCATAGAGTCTGACTTTGAAAGAAGGGATAAACTTCGTCTAAGTAAATTTAGAACGGGAGGAGATAGTACTCTAAGATATAGGGAGAGGGTTAGTAAAGCATATATTCTAAGACAGGGAGGAGATGAATGAGATACGTCTAAAAAAGACCGATAGGTGAATTAGATGTTTCCTAACTTGCTAGAGTTTGAATGCAATACATTGAATAGATATCATGAATACGAGTTATCGATTTGGTTAAAGGTCACAGGGATCATAACCCAGTCTAGTCATCATATTATTTGCAACATAAGTATTATTTAATTGTCATTACATAATTACTTGTTCTTAAATAAAAACCCAAACCCACACCTTTACTTTATGCACTCTTTGTTTTCGGGAAGTAACAACTACAAATGAATAAGTGATTGCTAATAGTCTTGTTTCAACCTATTCCCTCTAGGATCGACCCCGACACTTAGTTGGATAAAATATACTACTAAAGCTCACCTATATTTATTTTGATAGGTATAATTGAGTGTTATCAAAATGGCGCCGCTGTCGGGGAATACGACTTTTAAATAGACTAGTAGTTGCTAGTTTAGTTTGTAGTTCTATTTCTTAATTTTACTTTTGGTTTTTTGTTTTATTTTTTAAAGGGAACAGAAAGTGCATGCCAAGCACTAGAAGTAAGGGAGAACTACTCCTTTCCTATGATCCTGAACTATAAAAGTTTATTCGAAAGATGAATGTCCAAGAGCGTGAGATGCAAAGGCTGTGAGATTTTGAGGAAAATCAAGTCAGGGATGATGTCCTATTGGATGATGATGCTAATACAGATGGCACAGATGCTACTGGAGTTATAGTCCTCCCATCACTACCTGAAGGCCTAATGTTTACTATCCCTAGCATTATGGTGCAAATGCTGAACCTAAAAGGACTATTTACTAGAGTAGCAAGTGATGATGCCAATCAATAGGTGATGAATTTTATTGCCACAAGAATTCCTCTAAAATTTCTCGGGTTAGCTAATCAGTTGTACGACTGTGTTTGTTTCCATTGTCTTTGTCTAGGGAAGCAATGAATGGTTTAATGAGCTCCCTCATGACTCTATCACTACCTGGAGGGAGTTATACAGAGTATTTCTGGAGAGCTTCTTCCCACCATTTAAGATCTGCAAATAGAAGATGAGATTGTTTATCACAAGCAGTTAGCTATCGAAGCTATCACGTCCTGATTTCTCATGCCGTAATGTCACTTGTTAACACCCATTGACATGTTAACCTAACCCTTAACTCTTACCCTAGAACTAGAGACAACGGGTTATCAAGCACAAGATAAATAGATAAAGATGGAAGTTTGGAGTAATGAGAAGAAAGAGAACAACTAAAATAAACATAAGAAACCACCCCATGACCTGACATCAGTCGGTAATCGAGCATCTAAATCAAAATACCAATACAAGGCTTTTAAAATACAAAATAAGTACAGACAATCCTTGTCTGTCACAAGTGGAAATTGGTAACTCTAAACGCCAAGAGCCCACCAAATCTCCAAATCAAGCTTCTCCGCACCAATCCAAATTAGGAGAGATAACTTGTACTATAATCTGTAGGGGCAGAAGTATAGTATGAGTACTAAATGAATGGTACTCAGTAGGCATGAGCCGACTGAGCTTCACAAACAAAGCTTGTATAAAATGTAATTAGGTAAATAAAGTATAAGTAAATAAATAAGATCTAATCACAAGGTAAAGAAGGAAATAAGAGTAAGGAGATAGGATATATATAAACATAGAGGACAGAGTCGAAGAAAGCACTTGCATATGCAAGCCACAACCTATTTACAGTAAGGAGATACTAAAGGAGACAACTAATCAAGGACGAAACCACTGGCTATCAAAGCTAATCATAAGCCACCTAAGGACTAAACCAACTGAGTCTAATGGGAAACACCACCAATAACCCAGACTAAGACACACTACAAACCAACTACAAGTATGACAAGATATAAGAACAAGTATAATCAAACAATAACCGATCAGACGCCCATACACCTGGAAGGTGCAAACAATGAAAACCATACCCTTGCCCACATAAATCGAGGGACCACACTAAACAAGTATACTAGTGATAGGTGATGCTAATAAATGCAAGTTCATAGTAAAAGCCAGTAACATCATCGGTGGCTCTCAGCGATCAACAAAAATAATTGTATAGACCCTCTCTGGCCCTTGGCCATCCAGGTAGTACCCATACAACTCCCTCATCTAGTTTAGTGGTACACTAGCCAAAGGGGCCCTTAGAGGACGCGGGAAGTCTGCACACACTGCTTGGGCCCAAACCAGGTCTTAGATAGACATATAATATCCCTTTAATGGTACCAGAGAATTAGTAGCCAAGACGATGTATAAAAGGGCGACGCCGCGCTAGATAATCAAGTAAAGGCTAATGACATCGCAGACGCAGCCAATGTATAAAAAGGGCGATGTCTCCCCCTATATTAAAAAAATTGATCACATCCTCGATGCATCTAAAACTGTTCATATAATAAGTGCACATCCTCAACGCCTCGTAGATCTCAAACCAAGTATCCAAATGTCCTAAGTGATACAACTCCCATTAAAACCCGTTTAAAGGCAATAAAAGGGTAAGAAATCCTTCTCAAAATTAGTAGTGAAAATCTAGTAAAACTACGAGGATCGTACCACAAAATGAGTGAATATGCTCAATCCATGTAAGAATGCCATCACCAGCATCCAAACAAGACACACACAATCCAAACAGTAACACCCAACTATACCACATTATAAACAAAAAGGAACTAACCTAGGATCCAAACCCTCCTCGAACACAACCTTGGGCCCAGCAATAGATAATAGATATAGGGCAGCAAAAACCTACCACTAAATTAGAGTGACAATCAAGATATGGCTCAAAATTAGATAGGGGGAGAAATATCTCTAGGAACGATTCCTTACCCCAAAGTATGTCATAATCGTTGCCAACGAGAACAACTAAGCCCAACCTACAGCCTCAACGAGCCTCAGAGGTTCCCGGCACTAGTACTAATTCACACCAACCATCACACGCCCTTCGAAAGCTACGCCTAGCTATAAGGGCAATGGAACACCAACTAAAGCATCTAGGGCTCAAAGCTAGCCTAAGGCCATTAATACCAATCCTTAGAGGGATAATCTTACCAAACCATAATGCAATTGAAACCACAAGCCTAAAATAAGGAGCTCAAGAGGCTACGCTAATCTAAGGTTCAACCGGAGCCAAGGAAATGAGATAAAATAAGGAAATACCTAAACCCAGCGGATACCATCCTAAATCACATGAAATATATACTAAAACATGTTTAATAGAACTCAATCAAAATGGGATATTGTAGCCTAGCTCAAAGATGAACACGCGAGGTCCAAATCGACAAAGATGAAGCTCTCGAGCTCTGAATCACCTCCAATTGTAGTCACACTAACAAAATGCTAATCACCTCATCAGTATAATCATTTTAATACTAAAATTATTAGATTCAGATATGGGGCAATTTTAGAGTAAAGTTGTGAATTATGGGACCCACTCCACAACTTATGGAATTGACTCCAAGAATAGGTGCTAGATACTACCATAAGCTTGTGTTCCTAAATGCAACATAATTCACGCATCAACACAGTTACAATCGAAAAATTCACAACCATTCTCAATTTTTCTCAAAAGAAGGAATGGGCCATAGGAAAAATGCAAGAAATTACTTCAATAAAGCATCTACACAGACTTTTGAGCACATTACCTGATTCCCCTCGAAAAGCCCTGTATTTTATCCTTTGGAATCACTCAAATTGCCTAAACATTAAGAAAGAAATGAGCTTTGAAATTTTTAAATATAGTTAAAAACTTAACCATAAAAAAGTCCTCAGGTGTCACAAAAGAAACCATGGCGATCGTTTAAGCGATAACCACCAAGGGGCAAGCTTTGGTTTAGCGACAACAAATCATTTTATTGATGGCACAGTTGCTTTAGCGACCTCTACCTCTAGTGCCAAGATCGCATTAGCGACCCCCTAGATGATTTAGCAACTAGTGATCGCAAAAGAGATGGCACTAGACACACCTAGTGCAAGATGGAGTTTGGCATGTCCAAGTCTACGATGTGGTGCTCGGGATTCATTTGGAACCCCATGCACGCAAACGAGATATGCCGCCCTACCAAATTTGATGTTCTAAACTCAATGGCGCATTCAAAATTTCCATACGAGGTCATTTTAATAAAATGTAGGTCCCATACCCAAGTTTTATTTTGAGCCAAATTCTACAACGGTCCTTGAGATTAGTTAGGAAGCCTCGAGAAGAAAACGAACGATCGTTCTAGACCAAAAATCAACAATTTAGAGCTAACCACACTGACAAAATTCCAATTTAATTGCATTTACCAAGAATGTTGACCAAAGTCAACCATAGGCTAAATGTCAAAGGCAAAAGTGCCAAATAGACCCAAACTCGTACCGATTACCTCGATACTCATGTTCACCATGCTAATAGCCTAATTTCACCATTCTAAAGCTAATGGAACCATTAGAATTTCGTTCTGGGGTCCTTTACCTAAAGTTATGACCTAAATCAACTTTCAAGTTATAAAAGCTCTAAAACGAGGAAATGGGATAAAACCCAAATGAACGACCAGGCGATCGAGTAGTCAGTTCCTGAAAGTCATATATGATTTGAGGTCTCTAAGGAAAGATTTAAAAGATGAAAAGGTTGGAAGATTAAGGAAATGTTCTAGAGGGTCATTACAACATCTACTACCAAAAAAACTTTCATCCACGAAAGTAAAAGTATAGTCTTAGAATAGAGGCAAACATGACCACATGCTTTGCCTGGCCCTCGGACACCCTCTCGGGTCGAACAACGATATCATAGAACTCAGGCTGAGAGAAAAATCCTCAAATTCAATTCTAACTCCAAAAGCTCCTCCAATTCCTACTTGGGCGCCAACTCTCGCTCGCTTAGTCCAAACTTGACAAAAAATGCCAAATTTTGACTGAGGTCAACCAAACTAAACCAACACTAGTAAAATAAGAAATATAAGACCATGGCATATACAATTCACTCAAAATTTTAAATACTTGTCTTATACTTCCAAATCCCCTTCTTTAAGACACTAAGGGCATTCTACTGTTCCTTATCTATCTTAAAAACCCTCAACGCCATCTGATACTTGCTTATCGAACACACTGTATAAACCTCAGGGAAGCCACATATTTCCACTGAACTTTAGGGTGTGACAATAACCAAAACTATGAAACTAACTTGGGGAAAAGACTAAAATCCAAATCTCAACTTCAAAAACAAGACTCCAAGCCGAAACTCATCTTTTGAAACCAAGCACACCATCCCAATGGAAGATTATCCCGCAAATGACCAAGCTGCACTGGGTCCAGCTCCATTTTCTTACTTCTATCGTAGGTACTTTCGAAACTCCAGCACTATATGCCTACAGATCACTCTGCTACTTGAAATATGAGCAAACTATCCTAGTCCAAGAAAGATCAAGTCTATAGGCGACGCACAAACATGGAAAACCGATCAGTATTGGTCCAAAGGAACCAACTCCTACTCAGAACACCGCAAGATATCGAATACAACAAAATCAAACCTCACACCCTAAAAAATTCAAAATCTTGGATTCCATAAATTACTTTGACCCCATCCTGTAGGTGAACCTTTTAAGAAACCTTTAATTATCTAATCAAAGCTAAAGTATAAACCCGCTAAGGGGAACCACCATTCCAGCTCCAGAACATAATCAATACCTCGTGAGCTACCATCCCAACCGCAACAAGGAACATCGGGAGACCATATTTCCCAAATTCTAAGCTAGCCATAACCAGTACCAAAACCCTCAAAAGAGAGCTTCAAAAGATTGAACAAACGGGCCACGAAGTTGCAACCAAGAACAAAACTAAGGCTACAGTAAGATACGACTAATTGTGATTACCATAATACCCACAAAGGTTATGAACTCCACACCCTAATGATATGAAATACAAATAAGACATAAGAAAGAATCGACATACAGAACCTGCCACAAGTCTAGGATAATATATCTCCATTCACATACTATCTCAACATGAATCTTTCAACTATGAACCAAACAATGCCGACAACCATCTAAGCTAAGAAAACCTAAAATGGCAGAGAAGGAGTACTAGTTAAAGCAAAGCTAGCTATACACAATGGTAAGAAATGCCATCCAATGACTAACCCACCAAGATAACCTGCAACTAAGGCAATCTTCTAATCCACCCAAATACACCAGAACCACAACTCCTAAAACTAACAAGGCTGGTCTAGCCACCTATATAACAAGGATCGGCACGATAGCAAAAGAAATGGTAAGGGAGACAATAGAGAGATAACTAACCCCGCTGCAATCTTATATCAAACTACCAAGGTAAAGGTAAAGTAAGCTTGTCAACCACCACTACTCAAAAAAAAACTCGACTTAGTCAATCCACTACTAAAAGAAATCAACCATAGAGCCCAAAACACACATACATAAGCTCAGATAAGGTAGCCACAATAGTCAGAGGTACCTAACAAGACAAATAGACATGTATGTGTATAAAAATACCCAAACCACACAAAATGAGTAATATAGAGAAAAACAAGGAAATCAAGCAGTTTCCATAGATACCTAGATCCTCAAACTCTGGCTAACTCATAGAAGTATGGAATAGATTGTGACCAACCTCGGCTAGAGCACCTAAATCATCACCAACAACACTTTGAGCCCTAACTCTAACTAGAGGCGGTATAAAATCATAATACTGACCTAGCTGAGAAAACTATGCACTGGTCCCATACCGCAGACAATCTCTAGATCGACAACCAAGCTATTCACAAGTACGACAAGGATGAATAATTCTAGTTTGGTGAGTATAAAGATTCTGAAATATCTAAAATATCAAATCTCACCTGGGGCACTCCCAAGACCAATGGTCAAGTGAATAACAATCATATACCCTGAAGCTGAATGCCCTATAATAATTTGACCGCGATAGTAAGGGAGCGAATATGATCCCCTCGAGTATTATCCCACACTAGGACCACGTTGATGGGTCTAGCTTCCATAAGTGTCCCTTTCCCTAGCTTACTGTACCAGGGCCCTGTGATACTCTATAATAAAGTGGGATTCCTTGCCAGTGTTATAATAGTCATCACAAATAACATAACCTTAAAAGGACCAAAATAGAATAGGATAAGCTTCAACACCTGAAGGACCAATATGTCATCCCGAGAAACCTGACTTGAACTTTATCTACTATAAGCTCTCAAAACTATCTTAATAACTATTAAAACCTGAGGTGCTACCGTCATAGGCCTAATAGGTCAAGAAAGTAGATGACCTTCGCTGAACTGATACTCGCCATGAAGTGAGATATTGTCATCACTGTGTTATTGGCAAGGCTTCTTACCAAAACCTCTGTATGTCTCAAAGCATGCCTGCTCCACTACCCTCACATGGATGAAAATCTAGGGGAAGGTAGACCCAACAACTATGAAATGGTTTGATGCCAAACAAAAAAGAAAAGACAACCCCCTAACAAACTCCCGACTCATATCCTGATCCATAGGGTATAATGTGGAGTTATTCCTAGCCCACTCAAGAAATTCCATTACATACTTTGATACTAATGATGAACCCTTCTGGAGAACTGCTAATGCATCTATAGCCAAAGAACCATCTGTCAAAACTCTGGTAGATCCTATTGACGCTCTAACTGTGTCCACCAAAAAACTCATTCTATCCATCTAAGAAGAAATGGATTCCAAATGATCAACTTAAAAATTATTCAAAGTAAGTTTATACGATAAGGATTCAAGAATAAAATTTCCTAAAAATGCCCTATAGCCTCTTGAAGATAGGATAAAAATGTCACCATATCAATCCACATGACTATACTAGGCAATTCCCTCATATCAATGATGCCGGTCAACCTAGAGCTCTGATGCCAACTTATCACGACCCGATTTCTCAAGTTGTGATGGTACTTGCTAACACCCACCAGCAGGTAAGCCTAACCCTTAACTCTTAGCATGAAACCAGAGGAAAGGGGTTATCAAGCTAAAGATGAATAGATAAAGTAGAAAGTAAGGAATATTAAGCCAAAAGAGGACAACAGAAACAAAAACAGGAAACAACCCCAAGACATGGCATAAGTCTGTAATCAAGCATCTAAATCAAAATACAAATACAAGGCTTTTTAAAATATAAAATAAGTACATACAGTCTTCAAAAACAAGTAAAGACTAGTCTTAGTATGTCACATTTTGAAATCAATAACTATAAATGCCAACAACTCACCAAATCACAAATTAAGCTGCTCTGCACCAATCCAAATCAATGGGGATAATCCATACTATGATCTGTAGGGGCAAAAGTGTAGTATGAGTACTAAACAAATGGAACTCAGTAGGTATAGCCGAATAAGCTCTACAAATAAAGCAAGTATAAATAACAGGTAATCAGGTAAATATAGCATAAGTAAATAAATAAGATCTAATCATAAGGTAAAGTTGGAAATGAGAGTAAAGAGATAAGATATATATAAAAACAGAATACAAGAAGAACACACCTGCACATGCAAGCAACAACCTATTCACAGTAAGGAGAAACTAAAGGAGCCAACTAATTAAGGACGGAAGCACTGTCTACCAAAGACAATCACATGCCACCTAAGGAGCAATCCAACTAAGTCTAATGGGAAAGACAAACAACCAAGACTAAGACACCCTGTAAACAAAATACAAGTACGATAAAAGATAAGAAAAGGTATAATAAAACAATAACCGACCAGATGCCCATACCTCTAGAACGTGCAAACCCTTGGCCTGCTAAGTGGGACACATGCACTCCCTCATCAAATTTAGTGGCGCACTGGATAGAGGGGTCTCGTAGGGGATGCAAGAAGTTTGTATGCATTTCCTGGGCCCAAACAAGGTTTGACATAGACATATGATGTCCCCTTAATGGTACCAAGGAGTGAGTGGCCAAGTCGATGTAGAAAAAGTCAACGCTGCACCAGATAATCGAGTACAGGCTAAAGGCATCCCAGATGTAGAAAAAGTATAAAAAGGGTGATGTAACACCATCTATCAATAAAAATTGATCACATCCTCGATGCCTCAAAATTTTCCATATAATAAGAGTATGTACTAAATACCTCATAGATCTCAAACCAAATATCCAAATGTCCTATGTGATATAACTCCTGTTAAAACCAGTTTAAAAGTAGTAAAAGGGTGAGAAAACCCTCTCAAAATTGGTAGTGAAAATCCAATAAAACTACCGAGTTCGTACCACAAAATGAGTGAATACGCTCAATCAATATAAGCATGTCATCACTAACATCAAAACAAGACACACATAATCTAAATAGTAATATCCAACTATACCACATTATTAAGGCAAAGCAACTAACCTAGGATCTAAAATCCCCTTGAACACGGGCTTGATCCCAATAATAGATAATAAATATAAGACATCAAAAACCTACCGCTAAACGAGAGTGACAATTCAGATAAGGCTAAGAATTAGATAGGGGTAGAAATATCTCTAGGAATGACACCTTACCCCAAAGTATGCCATCTGACATCTTAACAAGCACAGCTAAGCCCAAACTATGGTTACGATGAACCTCAGAGGTTCCCATCACTATCACTAATTCATACCAACCATCACACGCCTTTTCAAAAGCTACACCTAGCTATAAGGTCACTAGAACACCAACTAAAGCATCTAAGGGTCAAACCTAGACTAAGGCCATCAATACCGATCCAAAGAAGGATAATCTCACCAAACCATAATGCAATAAAAATCACAAACCTAAAATAAGGATCTAAGGAGACTACACTAGTCTAAGATTCAACTGAAGCAAGGAAAATGAGATTAACTAAGGAAATCCCTAAACCCGGCCAATACCAACCTACATCATATGAAATATACACTAAATAATATCTAATAGAACTCAGTCAAAAGGGGATACCGTATCTTACCTCAAAGTCAAACATGCGCCCTACGAATCCACCAACATAAAGCTCTTAACCTCTGAATCACCTCCAATCGCCGTAATGCTAAAAAATGTTAATCAACTCATCAATACTATTTTTTGATACTAAAATTATCGAATTTGGAGATAGACAAATTTTGGAGTCAAACTCGATAATTGTGGGACCTGCTCCGTAACATATGAAATTGACTCCGAGAATAGGTCCTAGATGCTACCCTAAGCTTGTGTTCCAAAAAGGGACACAATTCACGCATCAACACAACTACAATCTAAACATGCACCAATATTCTCAGTTTGTCTCAAAAACAAGAAAGGGCCATAGGAAAATAGAAGAAATTACCTCAAAGAAACTTCTACACTAACCTTTGAGCACACTACTTGATTCTCCTAAAAGAAAACCACATTTTAGCCTTTGCAATCACTAAAATTTCCTCAATATCAAGAGAGAAACTAGCTTTGAAATTTTTGAATATATCTGAAAACTTGACCCAAAAATAGGCCTCAAGTAACACACAAGTGAACCCGATGATCGCTTAAGAGACACCCACCAAGAGCGGGCATCTTTTTAGCGACACAAGGTCGCTTGTCGCTTTAGTAATTAGATAGGTTCTTTAGTGACTTCTGCACCTGGTGCAAAGGTCGCTTTAGCGATCTCTTGGTAGCTTTAGTGACATTTGCTTTAGCGACAATAACTTTAGCAACTAGAGATCGCAAAAGAGATGTCACTAGACACAACTGGTGGAAAATGGACTTTGGCATGTCCAAGTCTTCGATGGGGAGCTTGAGATTCGTTCTAAACCCCAAGCATGCAAAAACGATATGCTACCCTACCAAATTCGATGTTCTAAACTTAATAGAGTATTCAAAATTTCCATATAAGGTCATTTTCATAAAAAGTAGGTCCCACACCCATGTTTCATTTTGAGAAAAAAATCCAATGGGCCTTGAGATTAGTTCGAAAGCAACAAAAAATGAACAAAGGATAATTCGAGACCAGAATCAACATTCTAGAGCTAACCGAGCTGCAAAATTACAATACGAGAATGTTTACCAATAATATTGACCAAAGTAAACGTTATGCTAAATTTTAAAGGCAAAAGCATCAAATAGCCCCGAACTCATACTAATTGCCTTGATACTCATGCCGACCATGCTACTAGCCTAATTTTATTATTCTAGAGTTGATGGAACTGTCAGAATTCTGTTCTTAAGTCGTTAACCTAAAATTATGATTGAAGTCAACTTTGTAAGTTATCAAAGCTTCAAAATAGGGAAATGAGCGTAAAACCCAAATTATCGACTAGTCGACTGAGCAGTCAGTGCCAGTAAGTCAAAAATGACTTGGGGTCACTACAAGAAAGATCTAAAATCTAAGAAGGTTGGAAGATAAAAGAAATAAACTGGAGGGTCATTACAGAAGTAGTAAATGAGACTTGGGAGAGATTCAGACAGAAGATAAAGTAGTGTCCAAATCTTAACCTGACTAATGAGTACTTGAAGGAGTTATTCTATAGATCTTGCGACTTTGTTACTAATAAGTTATAGATACTACTTGTGGAGGTTCATTCATGGCAAAGACATTATAGGAAGCCACAAAAATCTTGGATCAGATTGCATAGAAAAATAGGTCCTGCTATACTAGAAATTTAGACTCTTCAGGTTCTATCTTTTGAGATTTCAGCAGAGCAAATGCAAAAAGAAGAAGAGCGTGACCAATACATGGCTCACATATGGAATCAGCTGTATCTTTTTACTAAGCACTTGTTAGATAGAGGTCTAGGGAAGGTAACAGTTATTGATACTGCTTGTCTCTATGATGACCGACCCAGTGATGAAGAGGCAATGTACATGAACAACCAGGGAGTTTGGCGAACTTAGAACTCTAGAAATCAAGGTAGGAACTTTCAAAGGGATGGATATTATAATAGGGTAGAACACTATGATCAAGGTAACTTGTAAGAGCCCAAAAGTTGTGATGTCAGAACCAAGGAGAAATTCCTCACAAAGTTAACTGGATTCAAGACTACAACTCACTTTACAATTCATAGATGTTTGTACGACTCATAGAAATGAGTTGTAAAGTGAGTCCTTGGACTTGTCCAGGAATATTTTCATAAGAGGTCCTATAAATCAATAGGACGAGTCATTATTCTATTGATGAGTCATAAGGACCAATCATAACAAAACTTTAGAGACCTTAAAACTTACAGGTTTTTAGACTTGTAAGACAAGTTGATTCAATGACTCGTAATCATGACGATGAGTCGTGACCCAACTTTAGAGGGTCCTGAAATCCTTGAAACTCAATACCAGCGTGAAACTTAAGTCTATGAGTCGTAGACTTTAGGATGACTCATAGAACTTTAGTCGTAGGTTCAAAATCTAAAATTAATGAAGGGTAATCTTGTCTTTTCCTAAAGTTCGGTTTAATGTATTTAGACACTATTATGGCCAAGTTCAAGTATATAACTACCCAACCCTTTGAAATTCCCTCTATTCTAATTCATTCACCTAAATAGTGCCAATCTGGTAACCTTACCAGAACTACCTTGGCATTATTATAACATGGAGTTCACCACTGCCCTGCTAGCCTCTGTAGGGAAGGTACTTTATCTAGACATTGCTTCCATACAAAAAACAAGGGGAAGCATAGCCAAGGTGAGACTTCAAGTGAACCTCACCAATAAAAGACCTCCCCATGTTTGGCTGGGATATGACAAAACTGATAAAACTCTAGGGAGGTGGCAAGCTATTTTATATGAAAATGTACCTGATTACTGCATGTATTGCAAATATCAGGGTCACTTGATACATGCTTGTAATATTCAAAGAAGGGATGAAGAACAAAAAAAAAGAAAAGAAGAGGAAACAACAAAAATGAACAAAAACAAGGAGGGCATGATAACCAAGGATCATGATGACACACATATCAATACATCTATAAAGGATACTCCTTCTCAGCCACAACAAACACTTGATAATGCAAAAGAACTATTGTGGCAAGTTCAGAGGAAGAAACAGTCTAAGGGACAAAACAAGCCTCAACAAACAAATGTGATCAGCTTTATTGAACCACAGCAGAACAGGGGAGTTGATAAATCTAGCAAAACATCACAGGTCCAGGTAAGCCCTCTACTCCTATTTACACTTCCAATAATTATGTTGATCTTGTTACCCAAGATCAAACCAATAACCAAGATGCAGGAGAACCAAGTAACCAAAGGAATTCCACTTCGAAGAATTCAGCAAAAATGTAGGAAAACACCATAATTCAACAACAAGGTATTACTCAAGGGAGCAATGTAACAAAGAATGCAGGTATTGACTTATTACTCCCCATACCCCTTACACCCCCATATCATATCTCTGCTGCTGTTGGTTGTGTAGTTAATAGAGGAATGGTTGGAGGAGTAATGGAGAACCCCAGTACTCTACAGGATGGGGAACCCAAAGGAGGGGGGGATTTTGTCTCATGTTCTACATGAGAATATCACTGACCTTAGGAGTGACCTTACAGCCCTTGCTACCCCCTGCACACAAGGCTCAAAATGACATACCAAATCCTGAATCCATTAGAAGAGATCCCCCTACTGATGACTCTACCATGCAAAACATCTTAGGCTCTATGGCCAAGGATTTGGGATCCATTGCAAGCAGTAGTGGAAAAGACTCTAATGCTAAAAAGAACAAGTTAAGCAAGAAAAGGAGAGAGGCCATCAAAAAGAAAACAAAACTTTCTGAGAAATGCCAAACTCCTTTAACTGACAGTGTTGCAATGCAGCAAAGTGAATAGGGATGTCAACAATTTGTACTTGATGATGATCAGGTGGGTATAGATATCAATCCTTTTCAAACTCCAGAGGTAGCTACAGATCACTTCACCCTCAACACCAACATACAGGACCCTACTGATGAGTATGCTGTATGTGATTCAGAAAATGAAGAAGATAATAATTGTCAGCCCTTGCATGATCAGGAGGAAGATGATTTTATAAGTGAGCATTTAATCAAAACCATCAACCCCTCTTCTGAGAATATATATGAGGAAGATATCCAACAGGTGGCTAGTTCACAGGGTCTATCTCCTAGAGAGATACATAGGACCAGATTTAGCAACAAGGCAAAAATTTCTACAAAAACTGCCCCCACAGGCAGACCAAGTACCAGGTCCCATACTTCAAGAATTTCTCAATGATTAGTACTCTTAGCTGGAATGTAAGGGGTATTAATACCCAAGGAGCCATGGATAGAATAAAACTTCTCAAAAATATCCATCAAATTTCTCTTATACCTCTAATAGAACCTTTTTCTGATAACTCTCAGTTACAATACTTCAGAAACTAGCTCAATATGGACCATGTCATCCACAATCCCAATGGTAAGATTCGGATTTTCTGGACCAAAGATGTGAATTGCAAGATTTTGGAGAATGAGGAGCAACTAATCACTTGTGAGCTCAATCATGTCATGATCCCAAATCAATTCATCACTACCTTTGTCTATGCTAAATGTAAAGATCATCTTAGAAGACCTTTATGGGATAGCCTTCTACAGCAGTCTACTACATCCAATCCATGGTGCACTATAGGAAACTTTAATATTATTGTAGACCCTGAAGAAAAACTAGGGGGTGTCCCCTATAATATGAGAAAGAGTTTTGAGTTCATTAGCATTATTGAGGCCTCAGGTCTTCAAGACCTTGGTTTCTCAGGTCAGAAATACACCTGGTCCAACCTGAGGGGTATCAACTTTAGAATTTGGAAGAGACTTGATAGAGGGATAGTTAATGATAACTGGCTAGAGACCATGCCCCATACCAGCATCACTCATTTTCCTTCTGTGGGTTCTGATAAATGCCCCTTGCTCTTGGAAATGATTGACCAACAACACAACCCCATCAAGTATTTCAAATTCCTGAACTGCTGGCCTGAGCAACCTTCTTTCATGGATACTGTCAAGAATTACTGGAGCAGACCTTCTGAAGGAAATCCAATGTGGAGTTTTCATCAGAAAATAAAGAGACTTACTGCTACTCTTAGCTGTTGGTCAAGAGATCAGTTTGGAGACATCTATGCTAAAGTCAAATAATATGAGGAGAAGGCTAGACAAGCAGAAGAGAATCTGATCAGTATAAACTCCAATGAAAATAGGTCTCAACTGCATGCTATCCATGCTGAGTACATTAGATACATGAAGATGGAGGATTCTATTCTCAGACAAAAGTCTCAACTTCACTGTTTCAAAGAAGGTGACAGGAACTCTATCTACTTTCATGCTCTCATCAGAGGAAGGAGAAGAAAGCTTTACATCCACAGGATCCAAAATAAAGAAGACTCTTGGGTGCAAGGTGATAAAGAGATAGCTGATACTGCTTGTGAATATTTCCAAAAAATTTTTACTGGAAAGGAGGAGCACATCCAAAAGCAGACACTCCATTGCATCCCTACAATGGTGACTGACAAAGACAATGAAGATTTACAAGCCATGCCTACTATGGAAGAAGTGAAAACTGCTATTTTTACTATGAATCCTCACTCTGCTGCTGGCCCTAATGGGATGAATGGAACTTTCTTTCAGGTGTGCTGGGACATCATCAAAGAACACCTCCTTAGAGTGATCACATCCTTCTTTTGTGGACAAACTATGCCTAAATATTTCACCCATACTTGTTTGGTTCTACTCCCAAAAGTAAACCATCCTACAAAAATCTCAGAGTTCAGACCCATAAGCCTTAGCAATTTCACTAACAAAATCATTTCCAAACTCCTTTACCTAAGACTTTCTCCTATTCTCCCCAACCTCATTTCCTTGAACCAATCTGGCTTTGTCAAGAATAGAAACATCTCTGAAAATATCATACTTGCCCAAGAAATAATCCACCAGATAAAAAAACCAAATGTTGGAGGCAATGTTGTGATAAAACTTGACATGACCAAGGCTTATGATAGGGTCTCTTGGACTTACACTTGTCTTGTGATGAGAAGAATGGGGTTTAAAGAAACTTTCATTGACATGGTTTGGAGAATCATGGATGATAACTGGTACTCTGTTATAGTCAATGGTTCAAGACATGGTTTCTTTCACTCCACAAGGGGTCTCAAACAAGGTGATCCTCTCTCCCCTACTTTATTTGTCCTAGGTGCTGAAGTGCTGTCTAGACTACTGAATAATCTTCATCAGTATTCCCAATTCCATGGTTTCTTTATGGCAAAAAAGGGACCTCAGATCAATCATCTGAGTTTTGTAGATGATATCATCATCTTTACTTCTGGAAGAAGGCACACCTTAGCTCTCATTATAGAAACATTAGCTACCTATGAAAGAGTTTCTAGATAATTGATCAACAAGCAAAAAATTCATTTCATGGTTCCCTCCAATGCTTTCAAGTCTACTATACTGAGAATCAAGAAAATCACTAGTTTCAACCAAAAGAGTAGTCCTATAACATACTTGGGATGTCCTATTTATATTGGTAGGCAAAGAGTTATTTACTACTCTGATCTTATTGCAAAAGTTGTAAGCAGGATCACTGGTTGGCATGCTAAAATCCTGAGCTATGGGGGTAGATCTATTCTTGTGAAGCATGTTATTCAAGCCATGCCAATATATTTACTTTCAGCCAGCATCCCTCCCTCAACCATCATCAAGCAGATTCAGAGCATCACTGCTAACTTCTTCTGGGATGGAAAAATGACAAGAAAAAGTACCACTAGTCCTCATGGAAGAACCTTAGCTATCCTTATGATGAAGGGGGCATAGGGTATAGACAAATCACTGATGTGGTTAAATCTTTTCAATACAAACAGTGGTGGACCCTTAGAACCAAGAATACCTTGTGGGGAGAATTTCTTAAATCCAAATACTATCAGAGGGCCAATATTATTACAAAAAAATGGGACACTGGTAAGTCCTTAATTTGGAAGCACCTCATGAACAACAAACATAACATTGAGCCTCACATTCAGTGGCAAATTAAGTCTGGCTCTTGCCTTTTTTGGTGGGACAACTGGCTAGGTGTTGGCCCTTTAGCTCACTTTTCTGCTAACAGCTGTAGGTTTAACCACACCCAAGTTTCAGCTTTTCTAACTAATGGCCAATGGAATGTTGATCTCATTATCCAAAAAGCCCCTCCTCAGTTTGTTCCTAACATTTTAGCAACTCAATTCAGCTACCATCCTCTCAAACAGGACCATCCTTGCTGGATTCCTAATACCAATGGGGAGTTCAATTGTTCTTCTGCCTGGGAGCTCATTAGAGATAAGAGGACAAATACTATGCTGAATGCATGCACTTGGCACTAACTAATACCTTTCAAATGCTCTTTTCTTGTTTGGAGAGCTCTTAGAAGGAAATTACCTACCAATGAGAAAATAACCAGCTTTGGCAAAGCCCCCTCTCAGTGCCATTGTTTTGATAGACCTGGCCAAGACACCATTGATCACACCTTTATTGCAGGAACCTTTGCCAAGAATACTTGGAGGGTGTTTGCTGATTCTTTGGCCATAAAAAAGGATTACACACCTCTTAGAAATATGCTTATGAGATAGTGGACATCTAAATACAAGAATGAAGCCCATAAGCTCTTGTTACAAGCAGTCCCTGTCTTCATTTGTTGGAACTTATGGAAGAATAGATGTGCTTCCAAATATGGAGGGAAGAAATCTAACCTTTCAAGAGTCAAATTTTTTGTCTACAAAGACATCTCTAACCTGCTCATCACATATTTTCCTTATATTGAGTGGACAAATACTGGAAGGACCTAGTCATTTCAGTGGAACAATGCTACCATGACACCAAAATTACCCATATATGCTGGATCAAACCAGGTGATCACATGGTAAAGCTAAATACAGATGGTAGTGCCCTTAACAACCCAAGCAACATTGGTGGAGGAGGAATACTTAGAAATACTCATAGTGACCTTATCTTTGCCTATGCAGTTCCATTGGGGGAAGGAACTAACAACCAAGTAGAAATCAGGGCTGCTATCTTTGGTCTATCTTGGTGTATTCAGCTTGATTATTTATAGGTAGAGTTAGAGGTAGATTCTCAACTCCTAATCAGGTGGTTACAACAAGAAGCAAAACGCCCTTGGTCAATCAAGGAGCTGCTGGACAGTTTAAACAACATCATCAACCAATTCTAAACTTTTAGTTGTAAACACATCCTTAGAGAAGCAAACTACACAGCTGATGTCTTTTCCAAACACAGCTACAAATGCAAATCTCCTAAACTCTATTTCACTGTACATGATCTCCCCAAACAAGCTAAGGCATACATTGAGATGGACAAGCTGGAAATGCCTTCTTTCAGAAGAAAGAAACTCAGGAGAATCAAGAAACCTCCCTAACTCATTCCATTTTGGTTCTAACTCAAAATTCAACATGGTTTTGTTTATGCACAGCTATAAATACCTTGAAGATCTCACAGTTAGAACTCTTGTACAAGGGAAAATCTCCCTTCCTTATTACTATCTTTATTATTTTCTTAGAATAACCAGTCTAACTTTAGAGGTAAGGAGTAGAGTAGTTTATATTTTGTCTTTTCCTCTTTCTTAGTTTAACAGGTATATGAATCTTGATTGGAAGCCCAGGCTGGTTTCCTTGCACAACACATGGGACACATTCAAGTTTTTGTTTTTGTTTTTATTTGCTGGTCTGTACAGATACACCATATTACACATCCTGGAATTTTTCTACATCAGTACCAACAAGAGGAGCCACAAGGGAAGTGCTTCTTTGTTTTGGGGTTACAAAATTGTTTCCAGACTTTGCTTTTTGTTTTTGCTTCTGTGCAGGTTACAAACTACAACAGGAACAACATTCCAACCTCTTCCAAGATTACAGCAGTTACAACAATCCAAAAGCATTCATCAGGAACACCTCTCAACAACTCTTACCAACCTGAAATTGCACCTCTTGAGCCATCTGTATTTATTTGTTTATCAGTACAGATTCACAACACACTTCAGTTGTGATAATTTGAATAACTTATAGACATGCAGCTCTACAGATTCAGTAAGATCCCAAGATCAAAAACAAGAGGAGCTATTCGTTGCAACAAGTTGTCCAAACTAAGGAGAAGCAGATGCCAGAAACAACACACCACCTCAGCAACAACCATCAGCCCTCAACAACATGCATCATGCAACATCCAAAATCCTCCAAATTTTGCAGGATAATAGCATCCCCAAAGATGGTTGAGCCAAAGAAATTTCATCTCGAACGGATAACCAGAGACATTAGTCGAGCGACATTGAAAAGGAAAAATCCGAATTTTAACAACTTTCAACAACTTGTATGTTTGCTATTATATGGACCCAAGAATTTAAAGCCCGAATGGATTCTCGGAAATGTTAGTCGAGCATCATAGAAGATATGAATGATCTCGACCCATGCAAAGGAAATTGGGTATACTTGATTTTCTTCAATTTAGCTAGGTTCTGTACCTTAGTTGAATAGAACTAGTTTCCTATACTTGATCTTCCTAGTCGAGAGGAGTCCTCTCATTAGATATCTTCCATTTTATTTTCGGTGGTAAGGCCTTTCACGTCCCCCTCCTTGTACTTGTAAGCTTACTTTTATATATATAAGATGAAAATTTTGATAAAAAAAACAAACGAACTCAAAGTTTTTTTTTAATTTTAAAGTTAGGGATTCAAAAGCAATCAGGTTCTTATTCGATTTCTAAGTAAATTCACCAAGGTATGTGGGGATTTATCCATGGGTTCCTTTCACCAATAGATTCCTAAGGTTTTCTTAAAGTTTTCTTCAATTTTTAATTATCTATTAACCCTAGGTTTAATGAATTACATTTGGCAGTTTCAATTTCATTTTAATTTATTATCAATGATTATTCAAAGTAATATTTTCTACATGAGTTGCATGATTTCAAGTTGAATTATAAATGACCATGCATAAAGCTAATTTCAATCATGATCATGAAGTTCAAAGAGGATTTTTCATGAGTGAATATGAGTTCAAAGATCTTCAAAAGAAACCTTTTATGAATGAAGTTAAATTGATGATTTAATGATGAAAGTATGATTATAATCAATTATGATCTAAAAAGGTTATTATGGTATGATAAGCATAATTCTAACACAAATCATGTTTATATGGAGATAAGGCCAATTCTCACCGAGGTTATGGATACCTATGAATCACTAATGTTAATGAGCTATTCTATTAATTATTTTCATGATGAAGTTAATGATAATGTTTCTATGTTTTAATGAATTCCACTGGAATATTGTCTAAGCACAAAGAGAATTTCTAGGTGGGATTCGGTACGATAACGTAGTTAGTTACCCAAGGTAATTCTAGTTGCAACCTAAAGTCCCAAACTATGTTGCCCACGTAGGTTGCCTTTATGTCCTAGCTAGTGGATCCATATATAGTTATTGAGTTAAAGTTGTTTCTGATTGAGTCTACCTTGGAAAGTAGCCTCTCTCTTCTCGATATGGGAGTTACATTGGATTCCATTTTATAGCTTGCATGTTCTTAAGATGTTGGTTAAAGAACTTATCCCACATTCAAGTTATATGAAAAGATGACAAGTTTATGATGCTTTGACCATAGTTTTCATGGTATTTCAAATACTTTAAGTTTACTTCATGCACATTATGCTGGTCATGCATCTAATGTCATATTGCTCACGTTCCTTTGCTTGTTTATTCATATCTCACATACTTAGTACCTTCTATGTACTAACACATATATTTTCTAGATTGTCTCTTGAGATTTGGGTAATTACCTATAATCTCTTTCCCTATAGTGGCATATAGTTTATGGGACATGGGTAATCGCCACTTGTCCACTCGGTGCTAAGTACAACATATCATGGAATACATATCATATCATAATATAAAAATATCATAGGAATAGCTCATTCGTCATTCTTATTCCTTAATAATCGTTCATAAAACTCATTCACAAGAGTATCTCACTATCATGTGATTCATGCAATATGGGTGTTAGTCTTTCATCATTACGAATCCTTTTTCATAAAAATATCATAAGGGTCTTAAGTCACCCTCATTCATAAAACTTTTTTCAAATATCATTAAAACGTCATTCATATATTTTTCATGAGTTGTTCATAATAATTTATTGAAAATCCCTTAAAGTTTCATAATTAAGACATACTTGAAAATAAGGTGAAAACATAAACATATCATCAATTGACTTGGAAACCATGAAATTGAATTAAAAACGTGCATGATCATATACTTTATATCAATCCATATATAATTCATGAAAATAACCTCAATTGGATGTATAATTGAAAATATGCATAATTCATATCATGAACCCTATAGTTTAATGTAGGAAAATTCATCAAAAAACTCTTCAATTTGATGCAATAACAATCAATTTAAATTAAGATAGACTCAAAATATATACTTTAATTGATTGAAAAAGTAGAAAATTTGTTGGGCTCCATGGGTGAAAGTAACTTAGAATCAAATACCCATATACCTTGGGTAGATTCCTTGATTGAAGCTTAAAAATTGATGGAGGAATTGGAAACCCTTGTTGATCCTTCAATGGAGTCTCGTAGGAGAAGAAGAGAGTCTTGAGAGGTTTTTCTAGAGAGAGGATTTCTAGATACTTGAATGATTAGATTGGAGATTATGAGGGTAAAACTAGTTAGTGAAATGATATATTCCTTCAAAACACCTAAAAAGACTTAGAATAGGGTTAAAAGGCTTTGGGGAGGACCAAAATAACCCTGGGATACATTTAGGAAGTTGCTAGAAAACAACTTGCAGCCATCCAACACAGAAGGCAATAAGACCCATACTGACCTTCATGATCCGTAGTGTCGGTCATGAACATGTGACTTCTTGATAGGCTTTACTAAAATGGGGTATAACATGTTACTCCAAACTCCAAATGAGGCAAACTCGATGGAGTTGGAAAGAAGACTCAAGGGGCTTTAGTTTGATAGGTTATTGGCTACAAATTCTATACATTTTATGAGATATGATTGTTCAAATTTGACCTATGTAAAATCTTACACCAAAACTCAAACGTTAAGGAAGCTTTCAACTTAACTTTATGCTAAATGATTCTTATGACCTTAAAAAATTTCCAAATCTATTCCCACACGAAAGAATTAAACTTTAAACCCCTACAATGAAAATAAATAGACACCTTGGATGGATCATCTTCACGGTCCATGAAAAGCTCCATGGGCATGGGGTGGTCCACAAAGATTGCCTTGATCAAGCTTGGACAAGGACTCTTGACGGAAGAGGGCCATGGGCTGTGATGGACTTGATGGGCCATAGTGTCTCTCATGAATTTGATACACTTTATGGTTTTGAGGGTTGGCTCCCAAGAACCACTTGATAATTCATGACCATGACTACGGGTCATGAACCCAGTCATGGTCCTCTCCTGATCACACTTTCATTCCCTGGCAATACCACGACTCTCTTCCATAGGTTATGGTGCTGAATATGGCCCATGATGGGCTTCATGAACCTCAACTGATGAAATGTTTTTTGAGATTTCTTCCTTACATTTTTTTATTGACTTTTCAACTTTTGGGGTCTTACATCAAGCAATACTTGGATATGTTTGTGATTATCTTCATTGATGGTATTTTGATTTACTCACAAAGTGAGGGAGAGCATGTCGATTATTTGAGATTTTTGTTGCAAATTCACAAGGAAGGTTAGTTGTATGCAAAGTTTAGTAAATGTGATTTTTGGTAAAATTCAGTTGCATTCCTTGGTCACATTGTATTCGGAGAAGGAATTATGGTTAATCCAAAAAGACCAAGGCCGTTAAGAATTGGGCTTAGTTAGTTATTATAGACGGTTTGTGGAAGTTTTCTCTTCCGTTGCATCTCCCTTGACTACTTTGACCCTAAAGAAGGTGAATTTCCAATGGTTTGAAGCATGTGAGAAAAGCTTTCAAGAGCTGAAGGATAAGATTACCTCCGCTCCAGTGTTGACCTTACTAGAGGGTTTTGATTTTTTTTTTGTGTATTCTATGCTTCACAAGTTGGTATTGGATGTGTTCTCATGCAAAACAATAAAGTGATAGCTTATGCTTCAAGTCAACTCAATACATATGAAAAGAATTATCCGACTCATTACATGGAGTTGGCGGTGGTAGTATTTGTTTTTCAAATTATGAAGACACTACTTGTATGGTGTCCATGTGGATGTTTTCACCAATCACAAGATTTTGAAATATGTGTTCACTCAAAAGGATTTGAACCTTTGACATAGGAGATGGCTTAAATTATTGAAGGAATATGACATGAGTGTGGTATACTATCCGGGTAAGGAAAATGTTGTTGCCAGAGCTCTTACTAGATTATCCATAAATAGTATTTCTATGTAGATCATGAGAAGAAAAAGCTTGTTCGAGATTTCCAAAGACTAGTCTATTTGGGTATTTTATTGGTTGATTCCAAAGATGGTGGTGCTAATGTGCAAAATAGTTATGAATCATCTCTTGTGGATGATGTAAAGGCAAAGAAAGATAGTTATCAATCATCTCTTATGGTTGTTAAAAAATCCATTGAGGCTTTCTCCCAAGGGGGGATCATGTTTTGAGATATCAAGGACGGTTGTGTGCTCTAAATGTGGATGGGTTAAAAGATATGATATTATCCAAAGCTTATAGTTCGCAATATTCTATTCATACCGATTCTACAATAATGTACTGAGATTTGAGAGAAGTGTATTAGTTGAATGGCATGAAAAAAGAGAGTGTGGAATTTATGGCTAAGTTTTCTAATTGTCAATAAGTGAAAGTTGAGCATCAAAAAATCAAGAGGTTTGGCTCAAGACATGGAGATTCATATATGGAAGTGGGAAACCTTGAATATGGACTTTGTTATTGGTTGCCTCGCACTCGTAGGCAACATGATTCTATTTAGGTAATTGTTGATCGAATGATTAAGTTGGATTATTTTCTCCCAGTTAAGACTATATTCAGCTGAGGACTATGCTAGGTTGTACATTTGAGAATTGTTTAAGTTTCATGGTGTTCCATTATCTATCATTTTGGATCAAGATACTTGGTTTACATCTCAATTTTAGAGATCTTTCCAAAAGGGACTTGGTACCCAAGTAAAGCTCAGTATAACCTTTCACCCACAAACGGATGGTCAGGCTGAGCCTACTATTCAGACATTAGAGGATATGTTGACAGAATGCATTTGGATTTTAAGGGAAATTGTGATGATCATTTGCCACTAATAGAGTTTGCCTATAATAATAGTTATCATTCTAACATTGAGATGGCTCCATTTGTAGGCAGTGTAGATCCTATATCAGTTGGTTTGAGGTAGGTGAAGTTTTTTTAATATGACCCGAGTTAGTATTTTAGGCTATAGAGAAGGTTAGACTCATTAGAGAAAGATTAAAAATGCCCCAAAGGTGATAAAAGTCCTATTCGGATGTGAGGAGAAGGGAAATTGAATTTCATATTAATTATTGGATTTAGAGATTAAGTGCACCGGGCTGCCCTTTTTTTTACTTGAAAATTTCACCCATGAAGGGTGTGATGCATTTTGGTAAAAAGGGGAAACTAAATCCTTGCTATGTCGACCCATATTAGATTTTGAGGCAAATTGACAAAGTTGCTTATGAGTTTGATTTGCCTTCAGATTTGGTACCAGTGCATCCGATGTTTCATGTGTCATTATTGAGGAAGTTTGTTGGTGATCCTAGCACAATCATGCCTTTAGATAACATTGAGGTTAAGGAGAGTCTTTCATATGAAGAGGTTCCGATTGAGATCTTAGATCAGCAAGTTAGAAAGTTGAGGAATAAAGAAATAGCTTTAGTTAAAGTATTATGGAGGAACCAAGAGGTTGATGGTGCTACTTAGGAGGCTGAAGACAATATGATATCTCGATAGCCATATCTCTTTCCTTCTGTTCCTAGTTGAGGTATTAGTTCCTTCATGTCCCAACCAACCCAAATCATGTATTTCAGTTGTTCTCTTGGTTTTATATGCATTCATGTTCATGAAATGAGTTTTAAAGTCTATGTTTTTTGCTTGAGATTAATGATTTCATATTTTATGCATTATCGATATGTTTTACGTTTATGTTGGGCTATTTGTTCCATTCCTATTCTATTCATACTTGCTTAAGTCCATTCGAGGATGAATGTTCCCAAAGAAGAGATATTGTAAGACCCCAAAAGTTGGAAAGTAGGAAAATGAGGAACAAAAGATAAAATCCCTGAAAACTTCATATTTTGGCACTAGGTGATGACCATGAAGGCCATCATGGGCCATGAAACTCATCATGCCTCATGGTGGATTCCCTAAAACTCACTTGTGGAGGAAAAAGACCATGATGAGGAGCCATGATTCATAGTGAGCACCACGAGATGTGGTTCCCTCCGTGGTGACCCCTCCCCTAAGATCCTCAGAATATTTCCAAAGGCAAGGACCATGGATGGACACCACAGAATGTGTAGCCCTTCACAGACCATGGTGGGTCCCATAATAAACACCCTTGTAGACCTTCTTTCAGGTCCTGCACCACGTCTATGATTCACGGACCATAGTGACCTCCATGGACCATGAAGGCTCCGTGGAGGAGGTCTTAAAACTTTTCCTGTAACCTCAAAGGTCTGAGTTCAAGTCTTGTGCAATAGACGGCCACCACGGGCTATATTGACCTTCATAGTCTAAGGTATGTACATGGTGGCACCCCTATTACAAAACTTGTTCCAAAAGTTGACGACATTGACAACGATCACCACTATGGGACCTTGGTGAGTTACACGGACCTTGGTGGGTCCTCCATGAAGTCCTAGTTTCCAGATTAATAAAGGTTAATTCGGTCATTTCCCTATTCTTTCATTAATGTATGTGGAAGTTTTTAGACAAGATTCATTATGTAATTGTCCTAAATACTCCTGTCTATTTCATTCCCTTATTAACTCCCAAACAACTGTAAGACTTTTCTTTAAAGGTTCTTTCAAGAGTTCATCTTCTTCAACATGGTATTGGCTAGGGTTTCTTCAAGAACAAGTCTCATTTCCCAATTTCAAGTTCAAATTCATTAAAGGTATGTGAGGATTGATCCATGGATTCATTCCATCCATGGATTCCCAATGTTTTTACTCATAATCTCCTTAATTTCAATTGGGTTTGTAACCCTAGTTTGATGAATTGCACCGGGCTATTTCAATTACGTTTCAGTTGTTATCAATGATCATTATAAGCATGATTATACATTAATTGAATGATTTTAAATTTAATTATGAATGCCCATACATGAAGCTACTTTCAATTATAATTACAAGGATCAAGGATGATTTACATGAGTTTTGATTATGAGTTCAACGATTTTCAAAAGTAAAGCTTTTGATGGTTGAATGATGAAAGGTATGATGATGATCAATTATGATCCAATAAAGTTATTATAGTATGATAAGGACAATTATCATACAATCATATTTAGATGGTGATAAGGACAATTCTTACAAAAGTTATGGATTCCTATAAATCACTAAAATTAATGAGCTACTCTTATGATTATTTTTCATGATAAAGTTAATAATGATGTTTTGATGTTTCTAATGAATTCTACTGGGATATTGACTAAGCACCCAGAGGAGTTTTAGGCGGGGTTCATTCTAGTAACGTAGTTAGTTACCCAAGAAAATCCAAGTAGAAACCTAAAGTCCCAAATTACATTGCCCCCATAGGTTATTTTCATGGCCTAGCTGGTGGATCGACATATAGCTTACAAAGAAAAAGTTGTTCTCACAGAGCCTACCTTAGCAATTAGCCTCTCTCTTCTTAATGTGGGAGTTACATCAAATTCCATGTTTTAGCTCGCATGGTCTTAAGATGTTGGTTGAAGGTCTTATCCTACACACTTTTAGTGAGTTGTGAGTCCTTATGATGATTATGAGATTTGGATGTGTTTACCAATGAGATGAATATTTCAAATATTTCCATGATGTTATACATGTTTTTATATGATATTATCCATGCATCCCATGATTCAATTTGATATGTGTTATATTTATTATTCATGCATATCTCAAATACTTAGTACCTTCTATTTGTTAATGGATATTTTGCCTGCATTGTCTTAGAATGTGGGTGGAGACGACATTCATCCTATTTGTGGCTAGAGTGTTTAGTTATCAAAGAAGTTGGTGAGTCCTCATATATTCAAGGACATGACTCTAATTCAAATGGAAAATCTAACTCATAAGCCACTTTGCCAACACGTTTCAATATTCTATAGGATCCTACGTATCTAAGACTTAACTTCTCCTTCATGCCAAAATGCATTAAACCCTTCATTGGTGAAACCTTCAAATAGACCCAATCATCCACATCAAATTCAAGTTCTCTTTTCCTAACATCCGAATAAGACTTTTGACGACTTTGAGCCATCTTCGATCTCTCCTTTATGAGTCTCACCTTCTCCATAGCATCTATTACAAAATCTAGACCAAGCAAGACTATCTCTCCTATTTCTAACCATTCAACTGGGGACCTACATCTTTTGCCATACAACACTTCTAAATGAGCCATTTGGCTACTAGAGTGATAATATTATTGTAGGCAAATTCAATCAATGGCGAATTCTCATTCCAACTTCCATTAAAATCAATCATATACGCCCTTAGCATATCCTCTAGAGTTTGAATCATTTTTTCATCTTGACCATGGTTTGAGGATGAAAGGCGCTACTTAACTTAATCTTTGTACCAAGACCCCATTGAAACGACTTCCAAAAATGTAAAGTGAATTAAGTACCTCTATCAAATATAATATATATGGGAACACCATGAAGTTTCACAAGTTCGCAAATGTACAACTTAGCATAGTCTTTGGCATCATAAAAGTCTTAATCGGTAGAAAATATACCGACTTAGTCATTTAGACCACAACAACCCAAATAGAATCATATTGGTTCTTTGTACAAGACAAATTCTTTATAAAGTCCATATTCAAATCTTCACACTTCCAAGTAGAAATTTCAATATCTTGAGCTAAACCTCTCGGGCTTTGATGCTCAATTTTCACTTGTTGGAAATTTGGACACTTGTCCACGAATTATGTTGTGTCCTTATTTATGTCATTCCACTAATACAATTTCCTCAAGTCATGATAATCTTGGTGGATCCTGAATTAATTGAATACTGAGAAGTATGGGCCTCATTCTAGTTCCCGTAGTCCATTCACATTAGGCACACATAAATGACCTATGTAATAGAGTAACCATCTTCCCTAGGGAGAAAGACTTTGAGGCATTCTCGATAACCGACTTCTTTAATTCAACCAACACTGGATCATGTCCTTGTTTGGTCTTAACCTCCACCTCAAGAGACAATTTCAAACCTTTATACTCAAGAATGCCTTCATCATTATAATCAACCAATCGCACACCTAACTGTGCCAATCTATAAACATCCTTAACCAATTCTTACTTACCTTCTCTGACATGTACAACACTACTCATATACAACCGACTTAGTGCATCGGCAACCACATTAGCTTTACCCTGATGGTATAACACACTTATATCATAGTTCTTCAATAATTCAATCCATCTCCTTTTCTGAAGGTTCAAGTCCTTTTTGCTTAAACACATAGTGCAAAATTCTATGGTAAGTGAACACATCTACATAGACACCATAAAGATAGTGTCTTTATATATATAAAGGAAACATAACTGTTTCTAGCTCCATGTCATGAGTTAGATAATGTATTTCATACACCTTAAGTTTCCTAGAAACATAGGCTATCACCTGTAACATTCCTCAAAAGGATAAAAAGTGCCTTAAGAATGCAATGCGAATAGGCCACTCGCGTAACATATTATCCTTATTCTTTTTGGAAAATTTGAGTCTGAAATATCAATCAGAGGGTAAAAACCTGTAGGAAAATGGTCTCGATGAATTTTTTTAGGACATGTGTATCGAAAGATGAGTTTTGTCAAAAATTACACAAAATAGTAAGGTGCGCGGTAGCTCTGCGTCACCCACTTCTTTCCGTTCAATAAAATTTTTCCCCGAGCCAAAATTTGACCAAAATCTCATTCGCTAAAAATTGGCCTATTTTGTCCCAGCTCCGCATCGCGGACCTAGGAGGTATTTTTCGCCCGAATTTAGTTTTTAAGTAAGGGAACTTTAGTCTTTTCCCTAGTTGTTAGTTAATGAACCTAGACGTTTTTAGGGGCAAATTCTACTCTATAAACTACCCAAAACCCTTAATTCCATTCATTCTTCTACAATTCACCTACTCAAATATTTCTCACTCTACAAGAGGCTCTTAAGGACTCCATTAAAGTTTTCCAAGGAATTCACTCAAGCTTTCCATCAAATATCTCAAATTCTTCCAAATTCTTTTGTCTTCTCACTCAAGTTATGTGGGGATTGATTCATTGACACTTGTCACCCATGAAGTCTTGAGGTTTTCTCAAAGTTTTATTTAATTTACAATTGATTATGAACTCTAGTTTTGTTGAATTGCATTGGGTTGATTTGATTTGATTTTTAAATGTTGTCAATGATCTTTAAGTGCATGTTCTCATATGAATTGCATGATTTCAAGTTGATTTATAGATGGCCTTGCATAAAGCTACATTTTCAAGCTATGATTATAAATTTAGGATGAATTTATGAGTTGATCATGAGTTAAATAATTTTCAATGAAAGTTTTATATGAGTTAAAGTTGAGATTTATGAATGTAAAGTTAAAGTTATGATAATGATCAGGGTTAAGATCAAAAGATATTTAAAGATGGATTGAAAGGCGGTGACTATCTTTTTATAGATGGTGATAAGGACAATTCTTACCGATTTATGGATTCTTATGAATCACTCAGTAGATGATCTATTCCTAATATGTTTTAAAGATGAATTGATAGGAAGTTACTATCTTTTCCTATTATGTAATGATCATGTTTATGAGTTTCTGTTGGGATATTGACTAAGCACCGAAAGAACTTCTAGGTGGGTTTGGTCTGATAATATATTTTTTACCAAAGGAAATCCTAGTAGCAACCTTAAGTCCCAAACTACGTTGCCTACATAGGTTGCCTATATGGCCTAGCTAGTGGATCCACATATAGCACAGTTGAGTTGAGTTGAGTTATTTTTGGAGTATGCCCTGGCAAGGTAGCCTCCCTTGTTTCAATGCAGGGGTCATCAGCCTATCTCGATGCAGGAGTCATCCGATTCCATGTAATAACTCGCATAGTCTTAGTTGTTGGTTAATAGTTCTATCCCTCATAAGTTGAAGTTGAAATTATGATATGTCAAATTATGAGTTTATGATATCCATTGACCAAGAGTTTCTTATGATTTATGTTACATTTAAACTATACTCATATTCATTATGATTGTTCATGAATCCTATGACTTATTGATTATGTTCTTTACTTGTTCATACATAACTCACATACTTAGTACATTCAAATGTACTAACACATATTTTGCCTATATTGTCTCATTATGTAGAGACGAGCGATACTCACGATCACCCCACTTATGTCTAGAGATTTACTTTAGATTTCAAAGAAGTTGATGAGTCATCATTCTACCAATGACAAGACTTTTATTCATGTTACTATTATTTACACTTTCTTCTATTATTAGGATGAGCTAGGACCTTGTCCTAAGCCCCCATCAAATACTAGACTAGAGGCATGGTTAGATGATATTACGGTGTAGTCCAATCTGATGTTTATAGAGTTGATCTCCCTTAGTCCTATTCCACGCTTAATGATTACTTCTGCTCGTGTCTATGTTGTTCTTTACCTTATATATGTGATGTGTGCTAAAATGGATTATAGTTGGGGTCCCTCGCATTCTAATCACGTTGTTATGACTAGGCCCTAGGTCAGGTCGTGATAAACTCAGTATTAGAGCACAAGGTTTAGAAGAGTCCTAGGAAGTCTAACATGCCGCATTAAGTAGAGTCCACACTACAACCATGACTAGAACTCTGCAAAATGTCTGAGGAAAAAGTCTCACTTCTTTTATGATCTATATCGTGTGATAGTGCGTACTCTAGGTCTTTCCCCCTCTAACGATTGTTCTTTGCGATTTTCAGAAGATGCCTCCAAGAATAGATCAAATCCAAAGAAAGATTGATATAAAAATGGTTTCATAAGGACAAGTATTTCACAAGGGGTGTTCCCCTATTGTTTGTTATAAATAAGGATGGGTCACTTCACATGTGTATAGATTATCGGCAATTGAATAAAATCACAATAAAGAGTAAGTATCTCATTCCAAGAATAGATGATTTATTTGATTAACTCCAAGGTTCAAGTCACTTCTCCAAGATAGACCTCCAGTCCGCCTATCACCAATTGAGGTGAGGGAGTGTGATATTTCCAAGATATTTTTTCAAATGAGGTATGGACATTTAGAGTTTTTGGTTATGTCATTTGGATTGACTAATTCTCCCGCCATATTATGGACTTGATGAATTGAATTTTTAAATCGTACCTAGTTATTTTTATGGTGGTATTTTCTTTGAAATTGAGGAGACATTATCTCTATGATGTCCATGTGGATTTTTTCACAGATTACAAGAGTCTGCAATATGTGTCTAGCCAAAAGGATTTGAACCTTAGGCAAAGAAGGTAGCTTGAACCATTAAAGGATTAATATGAGGGTGTTATACTATTCGAGTAAAGAAAAAGTTATTGACTATGCTGTTAGTCGATTATCCATGAATTGTATGGCTCATGTGGAAGATGACGTGAAGGAGTTAGTAAAAGATATTCACCGATGGCCTCGTTTGAGGGAAAGATTGAGTAACTCTAATGAGGGTGGTGTTCTTATTTGAAATAGTTCAAAATTATGATTGGTAGTACATGTGAAATTGGTGGTTGATGAGAAGATTGAGGTTCTCTCAAAAGGGGGAGATAGAGTATTTCATTACAAAAGTTAGTTCTGTGTTCCAAATAGTTATGTCATAAGAGAAATGATAGTGGGCCCATAGCTCTGGATGGATGAGTTAGGGAAGATTGAGGGAAGAGTAGGTGTTTCGTATTGTGAGGATTGAAGTATGTTTATTCCATTTAAGGTTGTAAACCTAGAGAAAGAGCTAGATAGAATCTTGTTGTGTGCAATAGTTAGATAAGAGTAAATTTGGTGTGACCAATGGTAGGAGTTAATACAAATGTGGATATAGAGATGCTAAGGTAGACATGAAAATCCTTAAGTGATGTTGACTTCAAGGAAACCATAAAATGGTTTGTAACATTCCTCAAAATGTTCACAACTGCCTTAAGAATACCTTGGGAATAGGCCTCTCACGTAATGAATTGTCCTTAATCTTCTTGGTAAATTCGAGTCCAGAATATCGATTAGGGATCAAAATCTACGAAAAAATGGTCTTAGTCGATTTTTAGGACCCATATATCTAAAGATAGATTTTTCAAAGAAACTGAGCAAAATAGTAAAGTGCGCAGCAAGTCTCCGACACAGACTTACTCTTGTTCAGGGCATTTTTCCCAAGTCAAAATCTGACCAAAATCTTATTCGCTCAAAATTTTCCTATCAGAAAACACCTCCGTGTCGTGGACCTAGGAGATGGTTTTTGTCCGAATTTAGTTTTTAAGTAAGGGCTCTTTAGACTTTTCTCTAATTGTTATTAATAAACCAAGTGACTTTTTACAAAACAATTGAAGGAGAAAAGCTCAAGGAAATGAGGATGAGGGATTCTAAGAAGGCCAGGTATGAACGTGGGTTCGCCAATGCTAGGACCGCTGGTAGTAGTGGACACTCTCAACAAGGCCAAATCTCGAGGAAGAGGTATTCTAAGGATAGGGTACCATACCCTAAAGCTCAAGGAGAAGGAGATGTAAATGCTAGTAACCCTTCTTTTCCTAAGTGTGCAAAGTGTGGAAAGAATCATGGTGGAAAGTGCTTGATGGGAACGGGTGCTTTCTATGGATGTGGAAAGATGGGCCATAAGCGATTCGAGTGCCCTCTTGTTGCCAACAAGGGTGGAGAAGTTCATCCTCTAGAAGGCCAAGTACAACAAGACATCCAAGCTCAACCTAAGGTTGGCCAACACAACAACCGATTTTATGCTCTTCATGCTAGACAAAAGGTTGGTGAGGCTCCCGATATGGTCACAGGTATGTTACGAGTATTTAACTTTGATGTTTATGCATTGCTTGATTCGGGTGCCAACTTGTCTTTTTTTACTCCTTACATTTCTATGAGATTTGATGTGTGCCCCGAGGTGTTAATAGAACCTTTTTTGATTTATACTCCCATTGGTGATTCGGTATTAGCCAAGAGAACTTACAGAAATAGTCCCATATGGGTGTTGCATAGAGTAATTCCATGTGACCTTGTTGAACTTAATATGACTGATTTTGATATCATTCTTGGTATGGATTGGTTACATGCCGCTTACGCATCCATATATTGTAGGACCCGTGTGGTTAAGTTTATTTTCCTAACGAGCCTATTTTTTAATAGAAGGGCAATGATTCAGTGGTCAAGGGTCGATTCATATCTTGTATTAAGGCCCAAAAAATGATTTCCAAAGGGTGCATTTATCATATTATGCGAGTTAGGGACATTAATTTCAAAACTCCTACTCTTGATTCGGTCCCTATAGTTAATGAGTTCTTTGATGTATTTCTCAATGATTTGCCCGATTTTCCTCCCAAAAGGGAAATTGACTTTGGCATAGATCTCATTCCTGATACCCAACCTATTTCTATTCTTCCTTACCATATGTCTCCATTGGAAATTAAGGAGTTGAAGGAAGAATTGAAGGATTTGTTGGATAAGGGTTTTATAAGACCAAGTATTTCACCATGGGGTGCTCTCATGTTGTTTGTTAGGAAAAAGGATGGGTCACTCAGAATGTGTATAGACTACCGCCAATTAAATAAGGTCAACATAAAAAACAAATATCCAATTCCAAGGATAGATGACTTGTTTGATCAATTACAAGAAGAAAGCTACTTTTCTAAGATTGACCTCTATTCCGGCTATTATCAATTGAGGGTAAGGGAGTGTGATATTCCCAAAATGGCTTTTCAGACAAGGTATGGTCATCATGAATTTTTAGTAATGTTTTTTGATTTGAGTAATTCTCTCACTATATTCATGGATTTCATAAATCGTATTTTCAACCATATTTGGATATGTTTATAGTGGTGTTCATTGATGATATCTTGATTTATTCTCGAAATAAGGAAGATCATATGGGTCACTTGAGGATTGTGTTGCAAACATTGAGATACAAGCAATTATTTGCTAAATTTAGTAAGTGTGAATTTTGGCTAAGGGAGGTTGCATTTCTTGTCCATGTGGTATTCAATGATGGGATTAAAGTAGATCCAAAGAAAATAGAGGCGGTTAAAAATTGGCCTAGACAATTATCTTCTACAGATTTTATAAGCTTTTTGGGCTTAGCCTGATACTACAAAAGGTTTTTTGAAGGGTTCTCATTTATTGTTTATCCTTTAACTAAGTTGACAAAAAAGAAGGCAAAATTCCAATGGTCGAAAGAATGTGAGAAAAGTTTCCAAATATTGAAGGATCGTCTTACGTCGGCTCCTATTTTGACATAGCCCAAAGGTTTGAATGGGTTTGTTGTTTATTGTGATGCTTTGCGTGTTGATTTGGGTTGTGTCTTGATGCAACATGGTAAGGTTGTAGCCTATGCCTCTAGACAACTTAAAGTGCATGAAAGGAACTATCCAACCCATGCTTGAACTTGCGGCGGTTGTGTTTGCATTGAAAATTTGGCATCATTATCTTTATGGGGTGCATGTTGATATGTTTACCGACCAAAAAAGCTTGCAATATGTTTTTAGTCAAAGAGACTTGAACCTTAGGCAAATAAGGAGGCTTGAATTCCTAAAACACTATGACATGAGCATATTATACCATCCAGGTAAGGCAAATATTGTACTCGATGCTTTTACTCGATTATCTATTGGTAGTGTTGCACATATTGAGGAAGGTAAAAGGGAATTAGTTAAAGAGGTCCGTAGATTGACATATTTAGGGGTGTGTTTGGTTGATTCTAATGATGGAGGCATTCTCATACATAATGATTCAAAATCATTTCTTGCGGCAGATGTTAAGGTCAAATAAGACAATGATTCAATTTTGATCAAATTGAAGAAGTCGGTTGGCAGAAAATCCATTGAGGCTTTCTCCCTAGAAGAAGATGGGTTACTATGTTACCAAGGTCATTTGTGTGTTCCAAATATTCATGGATTAAGAGAGTTGATATTGAATGAGGCCCATAGTTCTCGATATTCAATTCATTCGGGATCCACCAAGATGTATTGTGACTTGAGCAAAGTGTATTGGTGGAATGGCATGAAGAAGGACATAGCGAAGTTTGTGGCTAAGTGTCGAAATTGTAAACAAGTGAAAGTTGAGTATTAAAGGTTGGGAGGTCTAGCTCAAGAAATCGAAATTCCTACATTGAAGTGGGAAGATGTGAATATGGACTTTTTCACGGGTTTGCCTCGTACTAGAAGACAACATGATTCTATTTGGGTCATTGTGGACCGAATGACCAAATCATCACATTTTCTACCTATCAAGACTTCTTATAGTGCCGAAGACTATGCTAAGTTGTATATTTGTGAACTTTTGAAACTTCATGGTATTCCTTTGTCTATTATATTGGATAGAGGTACTCAATTTAGTTCACATTTTTAGAAGTCATTTCAGAAAGGTCTTGGTACTAAAGTCAAGCTAAGTACCGCTTTCCTCCTCATAATCATGTTGGGTTGTTAGTCCTTTTTCCATGTCCTTCCCATATTAGTTGAATCTCATTCGAGGAAGAATGCTCCCAAGGGGGAGATATTGTAACATCCCTCAAAATTCTCACAAGTACCTTAAGAATGCCTTGGGAATAGGCCTCTCAAGTAATGCACTATCCTTAATTATTTTGGAAAATCCGAGTTCGGAATATCAATCAAGGGGTCAAAAACTGTAGGAAAATAGTCTCAGTGAATTTTTAGAACCCGTAGATCAAAAGATAGATTTTTCAAGGAACTATACAAACCAGCAAGGTCCGCGATAAGTCCATGTTGCGGACCTGGCAGTGTGTTTTTGGCCGAATTTAGTTTTTAGTAAGGGCACTTTAGACTTTTCCCTAAATTGTTATCTAATGAACCTAGACGTTTTTAAGACCTAATTCAACTCTACAAATTAACCTAAAACTCTAATTCTATTAATTCTTCTACAATTCACCAAGTCAAATATTTTTCTCTCTACAAAAAACTCTCAAGGACTCCATTGAAGACTCAAGTAAATTCACTCAAGCTCTCCATCAAAACTCTCAAATTCTTCCAAATTATTTGGTGTTCTCACTTAAGGTATGTGGTATTGATTAATAAATCATTTCATCCATGAAGCCCAATCAATTTCTCAAGGTTTTCTATCAAATTAAAGTATGGTATTTTATGGGTTTTATGATCTATATTCCTCCTGCATGAATTATGGTTCAAAGTATGATCATGACTCTATTTTGATATAAATTGATGGTTATTACATTAAATTGAAGAGTTTTTCCATGAATTCTCCTATTTTGATTTCTAGAGTTCATGATGTAAAATATGAGTATTTTCAATAATACTTCCTAATGATATTATGTTTATGAAATATGTATGAGATGATATAAAGTCTATGATCATGCATGTTTTCAAGTTAAATTTCATGGTTTTCAAGTCAATTGATCATGCATTCATGTCTTACCCTAATTTCAAGTATAAGCTATGATCATGAATTTCTAAGTATGAATTATGTCTATGTATATATGATTGTAATGATGAAAGGACAATTCTCACATTATAAGTATGTTATAAAAATAAGCTACTCTATGATTTCAAACCTATGATCATGACTATGATATATGTAATTATGATTTCTATGCTATGTATGTATTCCATGGGATTTGACTTAGCATCGAGTGGACTTGAAGTAGGGGCCCTACCAAAAGCTCTAGTAGCAACCTCATGTCTTTTAACTACGTGCCACCATAGGTTGCCTTTATGACCTAGCTAATGGATCCACATATAGCGTATCTATGACCTGCCTAGCGGGGTAGAGTCTACCTTGGAAAGTAGATTCCCCTTTCCTCCGATGTAGGGAAAATATTAGGATTTTATATTATAGCTCGCATGGTCTTATTGTCGATTATGGTTCCTATCCCATATATGTATGATCCCTTATGTATGCTATGAGTTTAAATTATGCTTTTTAAATGCTTTGGCAATATGATTTTCTCATGACTTTACTTACCTTATCTTATCATGTGCTTTACTTGACCATTGCATTCCATGTTTTACGTTTCATGTCACGCCCTCATACTTAGTACACTCCAATGGATTAATGAATGCTTTTTGCCTACATTGTATCATAATGTAGGGGTTGAGGTTGAAAATCATACTCATCTATGTGGCTAGTTAAGATTTCCTATCCAGCGGTGTTGGTGGTGAGTCCTCATTTATCGGGGACTAGTTACCTTATTAGTTAATGTTTTCAAAGACCTTTTCTATGTTTCATAT
This sequence comes from Solanum dulcamara, assembly GCF_947179165.1. Taxonomy (NCBI): domain Eukaryota; kingdom Viridiplantae; phylum Streptophyta; class Magnoliopsida; order Solanales; family Solanaceae; genus Solanum; species Solanum dulcamara. The sequence continues at coordinate 50,493,377 of NC_077238.1, read as the reverse complement.
TGAGAGTGATCTAGGGACATGTATTAGCCCTCGTCCATATTCATGAGTAGAGGTATCTAGTTGTAGAAATATTTTGAGTTTATGCTGTCATGTGACGTTCTTAAATTTCTATTCATGATTTAGACACTCTTATGATGTTTCCCCTTTTTCTTTACCTTATGTATGCTTATGATATGTAAAAAAGGCTTGGTTGGAGCCTTTCAAGGTTTTAATCTCTGTGTTATGATAGGCCCTAGGTCGGGTCGTGACATATCCTTCTTTCTCACAAATAGAATGGGAGCACCCATGGTGAAATATTTAGCCTTATGAACCACTTTTCTAACAAATCCTTTAATTATTCTTTCAATTCTGCTGGGGCCATTCGATAAGGAGGAATAAAGATAGGTTGGGTATCGGGAAGGAGATAGATACGAAAATCAACTTCTCTTTAAGGAGGGACACCGAGAAGGTTATCGAGAAAACAACAACAACAACAACAACCCAGTGAAATCCCACATCGTGGGGTCTGGGGAAGGTAGAGTGTACGCAGACCTGACTCCTACCAATGTAGGACGGCTGTTTCCGAAAGACCCTCGGCTCAATAAAAGCATAGAAAAAGGTCAGACAAAGATATTAGAGTAAATAAGTAGATGGCGAAAACGGTCCAAACAATAGTATAATCAAAGCACAAAAAACAGTAGATACTATTATTTGATAATAACATAAATACCATAAATAACATACATACATCAGAGTACAAGAAATCATAGTACGTTAATACGCCTACGAATAAGGGAGAATAAAACCACTATGTACTAGACTTCTACCCTAATGTGTGTCCTACACACCCTCCTATCTAGGGTCATGTCCTCCGTAAGTCATAAATGCGCCATGTCTTGTCTGATCACCTCTCCCCAATATTTCTTTGGCCTACCCCTACCTTTTCTGAAACCATCCATGGCCAACCTCTCACATCTCCACACTGGTGCATCTGGGTTATCGAGAAAGACATCGAGAAACTCATTGACCACGGGGACCGACTCAAGAAGAGGACTTTCGGAGTAGACATCCCTAACTCTTATTGTGTGGTAAATAAAACCTTTATCAATCAGTTTTTAAGTGTTAAGACCACAAATAAATCTACCCTTCACCACCAAATCACGACCCTCCCATTCAAGAATGGACTCATTTGGAAAAGAAAACTTGACTCGACGAGTCCTATAATCTATGGAAGCATAAGATGCGTGTAACCAATCCATCCCAAGGATGACGTCAAAATCTTCCATATCAAGCTCTATAAGATCACAAGGAATGACTTTATGCAATATGGACATGGGAAAACCCCTATAGACCTTTCTAGCCACAACAGACTCACCCACGGGGGTAGACACCAATTAAGTCTCCACTACCATTTCGGGCAACCTATCAAACTTATTGGCTAAGAATGGAGTAACAAATGACAAGTTTGCACTCGTGTCCAACAATATTTATACATTAAAAGTAAAGATCCTTAACATACTATTAACAACAATTGGTTCTTCCTCGACCTGTTGCCTCTCATGCAATGCATAGAAATGGTTGGTACATTGGCCATCCCCTTGAGCTTTTTGGCCATGAGCAACTAGGCCTTGAGGCGTACCACCACCACCAACTCTATAATCTCGAGCATGATGACCCGGCTTGACGCATTTGAAACATGCGTTTGAGCCCGCCAAGCACTCCCCTCTGTGGGTCTTCCCATACTTCCTACATGGGGGAAAAACTTAGGTACCCATGTTATCTGTTGGGACCATTGAGTTAGGACATTTTTCCTAGTTGAATTTTAGAGGAGGAGTATTGGTGGAACCTTGTCCCATGAACCTCTGACCACTTTGGCCCTTACTATTGCTACCATAACCGTACCTTTGAAGGTCGAACCCTCCACCTTCTACTCTAGCCTTTTTGAACCCTCTAGACCTTTCGCTCAACTTCTCTTCTTTGATTTGTTCAGCATAATTCATCAACTGGAGATATCCATCTCCTTGATTAACATGTCCATTTTGAGTTTCTTGGACTCCAAGCTTGAGACGCCAGAAATAATTTTACTCATCCTTGCCGGGGGTCGTAGACCATGAAAGGAGCATACTTGGATAGTTTTGTGAACTTGAGGGCATACTCCCTGACACTCATACTCCCTTGAAGGAGGTTGATGAACTCTTGGATCTTGGCCTCCCTAAGCTCCAATGGAAAGAAACAGTCTAGGAAGGAACTTTTGAACTCTTTCCATTCTATCAGTCCCTTTTCTTCATCCCTCTCAACAACCCATTGTCCGCACCATACTCGAGCCACACTTTTGAGTTGATAGGACACTAGCTCAGCCTTTTCATTCAATGTCACACCCATGATTTCCATGATCGGTTACACTTCATCAATGAACTCTATAGGGTCCTCATTAAATGTAGAACCATTAAACTTGGGTGGATTCATCCTCTGAAAATACCAAATCCGAGAAGCTGGATTTTTCACTTTAGGAGGATGGACACCTTGATGACCTTGGTGCTCTACAACTTGAGACAATAATGCGATGATATTTCGGCACTCGACATGAGTTACCCCTTCCTCATGATGTAGGATATCCAGAGCCAGAGGAGCTTGGTCCTCATCGTCAACCCTTGCTCTTCCAGGTGCTCTTCTATGAGGCATTATCTAAAGAACATAAAATCGGTCATTAGTTAGAGGAAAACTCAGGACACTCTAGGGCATGACATGAATTGAAAGAAGTGAAGACTTTTCCAAATATCCCATAATCTCTCATTCATAGTAGTGGCGTGCTTTACTACCATGAATAAGACTCTATTTGGTGTGGTATATTGGACTTCGAGGACTATTTCAAAACCTCATACTCTAATACCAAGTTTTTCATGACCCAAGCCTAGGGCCTAGACGTGACATGACGAATGGAACACCCGGAGGTACCTCACCCAAGCATCTTAGCATTTTATTGGTAATCATAAACAAAATAAGTTTAAAACCTGAGGGAAATATGAGCTAAGGGACTTCATGTTAATAAGATTCAAAACAACATAACATCTTTGACTCTATCCAACAATACCTGCTATATTTAGACTTAGCGGGGGCTAAGACATGTCTTTAGCTCACCCTCAAGATCAAGTCAAACAAATACCAATCTTAATTTAAACGTCTAAACATAACATAAGCTATATAAGATAGGAGTGTCATTCCCGGAATATGGGAACTCACCAAAGTAGTAGCCTTCAATGCTCAACTTAGCCAGGGGGAAGAGTGTGGAACAACACCAATCCCTACATGGTGATATCATATAGGCAGAAGTATACGTTAGTAATTTGAATGTACTAAGTATGTGAGTGTACTATGAAATGAAGAACATAAGAGAGAGACATGTATAGGTAATATACATAAGTGAATGCATACATGAGAAATCATCACAGAATCCTTAAAACCATTTATTTTGTTGGAAACGACCTTAACCGACATTTATGACCATGCGATCTATTACATTAAGTCCTACATAACACCCTACATTGGCACGGAGAGACTACTTGTCAGGTAGAACTCTTTCAACTTTACATTCATTTCGTTAACTTTGACTTTAAGGGCTAATTGTGGATCTACTAGCCTAAAATAGACAACGAGGAGCCCTATGGTGGCACATAGTTACTGCAATAAGAGACTTCAGTTAATGACCCCCATCTACATGCTATATTCGGTACTAGGTCAAGTCCCATGGAATAACATTTAAATATCAATATAGCATAAGTATTATATAACTTTAACATTAAAACATCAATCGGTGGAATAGATCTTTAAAACTTTTCATTTAATTTAATTGGAGAATTGTCCTTTCACATTTAAAACCTTACTTGGCTAAGAATCCCTCCATCAATCATTCACATACGACATTTCTCCATTAGGCTTTCACCCATTGCAGAAAATTCCCCACTGCTGCCTCCCGTAGGAGTCTGGGCCGTGTCTTTCCTAAAGACTCCCATTAATAAGCATTTACTTCATAACATTCATTGTAGTAAAATTTCATTTTAACTTTACTTCATCATAAGAAAGTAGGTGGGTTCATTTCGTAAAAACCTTTCAATGCCTTTAAAAGATTCTTATATGCATGAGAGTAATGGAAATGAATAAAAGATAACTTCTTAAACAACTCACCATATATGTCTTAAAACACTTTCAATCCTTCATATAGGCACTTTAATAACATCATAACTTCATGAAATCAAGAGTCAATATCTATCAATATATGTATAGAAACTTCAAATATATCATAATATATGCATTTAAAGTCATCACGTAAGAGCCCATAAGATTTCATCATTTTGAATTGAAATCCTAGGTTGAGAAAACATTTGGACTCCATGGGTGGAAGGACCAATATATGAAAACCCACATACCTTGCTTGAATTCACTAGTAATTGAAGAAGAGCATTGAAGAAGTTGGAAATCCTAGCTTGAATTTGGAGAGAAATCTTAAGGAGACTTGTGAGTTCTTGCCTTAGAGGTTTTTAAGAGAATGAATTGAATAGAAGGGGGGGTATTGAAGAAAAGGGTATTTTTAGACTTTGAATTTTTCCATAAAAGTGTCTAGGTTCATTGAACCAAACTTTGGAAAGGACACAATTGCCCTTCATTAACTTTGAAAAATTGGCCCTATGAAATCCCTATATGGGTCGTCGTTGTAATGATGAGTCGAGAAAATGACCCATCTTGCAGGACTGAGAAAAGGGTCTAAAACATAGTCTTTGAAGTTTGGGAATGACTCGTGTAATTGACCCGTTCTCAAGGAAACAACCCATTTCCTTGGCTCATCCTGCAGGTCCCCAAAACCTGCAAAATTTAAGCCTCTAAATTTTAAGAACGACCATTGTATACGACCCATCCTCCTAGGAATGGTCTATTCGCAAGGCTCATTTTGAAGAGCCTAAAATGTAGTCTCTGAAGTTTATGAATGACTCATTTATATGACCTGTCCTCAAGTAAATGACCCATTTCTTTGGCTCGTAGACTTGGCCCTAAAAGGTCCTTGAGACTTGGCCATTGAACTTAGCCTACGAGGGGTTTCTACGACCCTTCTTTTGGAGGATGAATCTTCTTGTAAGGTTGTAGACCTCTCTTGAGGAGGACTCCAAATATTTCTCTCGAAGGGTCGCTCTGCAAACCAACTTTATGAGTCATCTAAGGACCTACGAGCAGTCTAGGGTATCGTGAATTTTGAGACTTTCCTCTTTAGTTCCAACTTTTCGACCAATGGGTCTTACATTATGTTTATCATTATTATAATAAAAAATCTTATTAAAGGCTTGGATATAATTCCAATACGGCAGATTTATGTTTATTTTATTAACATAAACCTATTGTTCATTCATGGTGGAGATTCCCCACTCTTCCAAAGATATAATCTGCTTGATAATTACCTTAGAGAAGTTATAAACATTCGCTTCTACTATGAAGTGTTGGAATTCAACACTTCCAATTTTAATCATGATTGTTTCATAATAAGTACAAGTCTTATATGATTCGCCAGGTAAATATCATCCCCTAACCAAATACCTCTAGAATATCTTCCATGGTTCATCACTTCTCTGAATATCAAAGTTTTCTAAAAGAAATATAATTTCTTTTGTAGGTCCTTCTGCATAATATTTATTGTCATCGACCTCTTTAACCATAAAAGCAAAAGTATTTTTTTGCTTTTGCGACTCCAAATATGCCTTTAATTGCCCATATAATGGACTATCATTGTGCAAGTAGTATGGTCTAAATTTTTGTTAGTAGATTTACAAATAGTAGCATACATCAACATCGATGTACAAAAATGGAGACTTTTCTATTAGTTAAGCCATCAAGATTCCATTCGTAGATTTTGTCACCGCTATAAGCTATGTTGGATTGAATCCAGTCGCGTTCTGATTCAAAACCCTATTCTATAAATGAAGTTATTGCTCGTCTTGATAAATAGACTGATACTGTAGTCAGAGATAATTCATTTAATGATTTAAAAAATGAAGTTGACAAACTAAAAAATGATATTAAAATTCTCAAACAGAATCAAATGATTCATGATCACAGGATTTCTCAATTAGAGAATAATGATAAAGATGATTCGGTGTAAATACCTCATATTGATAAAGGAAAAGGTAAAGTTGACGATAAAGTCGAAGAACTTATTGAAAATTCTAAACAAAAATCCTTTTAGGAATATTACAAATTGTAACAGCCTATAAATGATATATTAAATATACTTTTCTAATTCATAATGAGTTTACTATCATTAACACTGCAATGCTAGGTAGTGGAACAGATGTCAGTTGTATTCTAGAAGGATTGATACCCACAAAACTCCTTTTTAGGAATATTAAAAATTGTAACTCCCCATAATTGATTTATTAAATGTACTTTTTTAATTCATAATAAGTTTACTATCACTAAAACTGCAATGCTACGCAGTGGAACAAATGTCAATTGTATTCAAGAAGGATTGATACCCACAAAACTCCTTTTTAGGAATATTACAAATTGTAACTGCCCATAATTGATATATTAAATGTACTTTTTTAATTCATAATGAGTTTACTATCACTAATACTGCAATGTTAAGCAGTGGAACAAATGTCAGCTGTATTCAAGAAGGATTGATACATTCAAGGTTTTTTGAAAAAATTACTCATGCGGTTAAATCTACATCTGGACATGCTTTAGATATAAAGTATAAGGAATCTAACACTCACATTTTCCAAAATAAGGTATGCATTCCTCATTTCTTTTTATTAGTTAAAGATCAAATGCATTCTCCAATTATATTTAAAACTCATTTCATTAATGCGATCTATCCTTTCTCAAAATTTGATTCAAAAGGATTTACTGCTAGTTATAAAAATAAGGAGGTATCCTTTCCATTCATAATTGAACCAATTACAAGAGATATTAATGTTCTAAATTATATGAAGCAAAATCATATTGATTTTTTACACCTAGAAATGTACATTATGAATATTTTTGATACGTTACGTCCTACTAAGGTACAGCAAAAAATCAAATTAATTTTTGAACGGCTGACCATTGATATTTGTGTCGATCACCCAAGTGTCTTCTGCAATAGAAAAAGGCATATTGTGACTCTTCCATATAAAGATAACTTTTGTGAAGATGACATTCCCACTAAGAGCCCGTTTGGACGAACTTAAAAAAAGTAACTTTTACGTATGAAGTGTTTTAGAATTTTGAAGTGCTGAAAGTTTATTTTATAAATAAGCTATTGAGTGTTTGGATAAAAGTGCTGATGCCAAATAAATGAGGAAAATAATGTGAATTTTAGGGTTAAAAGAATAAAAAAGGTAGTTTGGGAATTTTTTAAAATATAAGGGATATAAAAGTAATTTTCATGGTCAAAAAATGGCTTTAAGCACTTAGAAAAAAAAAGTTAGGAATTTTAACTTTTTATTTTTGGCTGACTTTAAGAACTTTATGGCTTAAAGTTAGTATTAGGCAAATACCACAATAAGCTAAAAAGGGCTTATAAGTTGGTTGACCAACTTATAAGCCCATCCAAACGGGCTCTAAGTCACGTTCCTTTCAAATGAATGCTGAGTTAGTGGAATTTTGCAAAAAAGAGATTGATAATCTTTTACAAAAAGATTTAACAAAGCCATCAAAGTCGCCCTGGTCTTGTACTGCTTTTTATGTCAGTAATGCAGCAGAGAAGGAACGTGACGTTCCTAGATTGGTTATTAATTATAAACCTTTAAATAAATTTTTAAAATGGATTAGATATCCTATTCCAAATAAAAGAGATTTATTATCAAGATTATATGATTCCAATATATTTTCAAAATTTTATTTAAAATCAGGTTGTTGGCAAATTCAATATTTTAAAGAGTATACTTATAGGACTGCTTTTAATGGTCCTTTTGGGCAATATGAATGGAGCATAATTCCTTTTGGATTAAAAAATGTCCTAGCTGAATTCAAAAAAATTATGAATGTTATTTTTAATCCTAATTTGAATTTTATCATTGTTTATATTGATAATATTTTGGTATACTCTAAAACTTATGAAACTCATATCAAGCATCTTGGTATTTTTTAAAAAATTGTTATATTGAATGGTTTGGTTATATCTAAACCAAAAATGAGTCTATTTTAAACTGATGTTCGCTTTATGGGACATATTACTTGCCAAGGAAAGATTACTCTATTCAAAGATCGATTGACTTTGCTTCAAAATTTCTTGATGTTATCATAGACAGGACTATGCTCCAAAGATTTTTAGAAAGTTTAAATTATACTTCTCTCTTTTACAAAAATCTATCTAGATATTTGGTTCCATTATACAAAAGGTTAAAAAAGAACCACAAATCTCCCTGGAATGATAGTCTAACTAAACTAGTTAAATCTGTTAAACAACATGTTAAATTTTTATCATGTTTAACACTTGCTAACCCATTTTGGCAAAAGATTATAGAAACTGATTCGTCAAATATTGGTTATGGAGGAATAGTGAAACAAGTAAATCCCCATGATAAGTGCGAATATCTTATAATATTTCATTCAGGAAAAAGGATAGAAACCCAGAAAAAATATGCTATTGTTTCCCATGAAATGCTATACATTGTTAAATGTATTTTGAAATTTCAGAATGACCTTTATAACCAATGGTTCCTGATCAAAATAGATGCTCAATTAGTCAAATATAAGTTTGACAAAGATTTTAAACATGGTGCTTCTAAACTGATATTTGCTCGATGGCAGGCCCAATTAGCCCCATTTGATTTCGATATCCAGTATAAAAAGGGAGTTGATAATTCTCTACCTGAATTCCTATCTAGGGAATACTTAAATACTTAATCATGCATTATTTTGCATCTTTCTTTGATGATAAGGAAATTATTATTATCTTAAAGGCGATTCCTTTAAGAAAAGATATTCAGACCATAATTCTGGATAAATTAATCGCTGAAATTATTAAAGAAGAAATGCAACCCCTCAACTTCTCTATTCATTTTTATGAGGACGAGAACGGTCCTTATTATCTTGATATAGATAATTATTTTAAATTTCATTTACCTGGTTTGTTACAACTATAGAATGGTAGACCCTCCTTGGTCTATAATACAAGGAAAAGGCAATAAAGCTAGAGGAAGGAGAAGATCTGCCCCTTTGCAAAGGTCGTCATATGGCTCATCCTCATCTAATAATTTTTTTGTCTTACAATTGCGAAACAAGAGTTTGATAAACTCAAAATTGAGCGAAGTATCATCTTCATCAGCTCAAAAGGATGATACTCCTTCAATTAATCTGGAAGATATTCCAAAAGATAGTTCATTATATGGGTAACTAAAGGCATATTTGGAGTGTCAAAAGCAAAAAGATACCTTTTCTTCTATGGTTAAAGAGGTCGATGACAATAAATATTATGAAGAAGGACCAACAAAAGAAATTAAATTTCTTTTAGAAAACTCTGATATTCAGAGAAGTGATGAACCATGGAAGATATTACAGAGGCATTCGGTAAGGGGGTTATATTTCCCTGGCAAATCATACAAGACTCGCACTTATTATGAAACCATATTGATTAAAACCGAAAGTGTTGAATTCCAACACTTCACAACAGAAGATAATGTTTATAATTTCTCTAAGGTAATTATCAAGCAAATTATATCTATGGAAGAGTGGGGAATCTCTACCATGAATGAACGACAGGTTCGTGTGAATAAAATGAACATAAATCTGACGTATTAGGATTATATCTAAGTCTTTAACAAGTTATTTTATTATAATAATGATAAACATAACCTCACTTAGTTTATAAAAATTTGTGCTAAAGTATTTGATGGACTAATCCCAAATTGGTTCATAAGATGGTGGATATTCCACAGACCTTCAATAAAGATTTTACCATATGAATATTTGAATTTACACAAAGAGTGGACTAAGGCTTCTCCTTTTTTTACAAAGTTATACCTCTTTGACCATGTCTATAATTTAGACAAAATTGATCAAATGTATTTATTTATTGAATTCTCCATCCCATGGATCCAAAAATGGCTCTCTGAAGTCGACTATACCCCAAACGAAAAAATTCTTTGATTATATCGGGTTTATTATAATAACTTGTGGGATAGATTAACCATAAAAGATACAAAAACTAAGCAACCAAATGGACAAGAGCTTGTAGATAGCATTCAAGCAAAAATATAGGATTATACAGAAATACCACAAAAGAAATTGGTAGTAGATAATTCCATTAAACATATTGCTCCAAGAATTTCAGTTCAACAAGGCGATAAAAGTGAGATGATAAATGAATATCTCAAAGAAGTAAAAAGGAATTTGCTTCAAACATAGACACAGTTTGATAAATATGACACTTCAGTGAAAAGTGAAGCAAGCAATGATGATATCGCAGATGCCCAGTGAGATGGACCAAGGCCAATGTTGTTTGAAATTGAGCTGGAAAAGGTGGAAGATTTCCTCCAGTCAGTCAAGGCAAGGAAGAATTACTTAAGACAACTGTCATAGGAAAAGGGAAAGCAGAATGAGAAGATCCCTCTGGACCCTCAAAATATTGAAAAGATATCTGGCTATAAGAGGATATACTCCAAGTTAGATAAGGATGAAAATAATAATTTTCTTGACAGTAGAAACACTGTACCAACAATAGATATACTGTACTAGGGACCCATTTTTATTCCTTTTGTCTCCCAAGCTCGCCTATATAAAGGTCATTTATTTTTAATTTTTAGGCAGAACTTTTAGAGTTCACTCTCTCTTTTTCTCTTGTAAAAACATTGTTTGTACAATATCTCAGCTTTTGAAGATTAAAGATTCAAGTTTGTCCTAGCCTTCGTGAGTAAGGTAATTTTAAATTTTATGTTAATTTGTTTAAAGGTTTTCTCCATAGCTGCGACTCTGTCCGGCTAGAAGTTTCATATTTATGTTGGGTATCTAATTTCTATTAGATATTCGTCATGAAAGACTAAACTCAGTTAAAAAAATATATGAGATTTTATCATAGTTGTTTGACTTGGTTCTGAGATGGTGGTATAATCGATTCCAGCACTACTATATAAATTTAGCTTAGCAAGTAGTGGTGGTGTAAATCTGCATTATGAAAAAGAAGAAAAGAGGCAGTATTTCCCACAGTTAGAACTGCTAGTTGCCGGATTAATAATGGTATGTATCAGAATATCTGAAAGGCTCCTTGCTTTGGTGAAAGAATCCATATAGTCATAAAACTAAATAAAAATCTTTCTTATTTTGATTTTATCCGTGCTAATTGAAAGTTTAAGGATATTATTTCAAGCTAGATCTAGATGGCTGCGTGGACTACTGCCAGCCTTGTAGATCCTAGTTGTAATGAGATCCTACTTGTAGCGTAATGGTATTAGAGCCTGGGATGTTCATGACAGATATGTAATGGATCTGAAGTAGTCATCATAGATATGATTTTCTTTCTTATGGATCTTGGAGAAACTAGTATTGAAGGTACTAGACTGGAAGAGGTAGATATACTTCAAAATCTTGATTTATTAAATAAATGGACTATTTCTAAAGTTGATACTAAAATCAAATATGATTATGGTTGGTTTGATAAATTTGCATCTAAACAGTTAATAAAAACAACTGAACAATCGTTAGCTCATAATTCTGATAAGCAAACTATTTATTTATTAAATAAATGAGATATTGATTCTTATAGATCTAGATTCAATATGCATATCGGCATGGTGCGAATTGATTTTAAACCTCTAACTCTTAAAGTGTTATCTGAACCTTTATAGTTGTTTTACGAGATGCTAGAAATCTTAATTTTAGACAATCATTGATGGGTTCAATTGAATCTACTGTGGCCTATGGTACCGTTTATTTCAACACACAACCTAATCTTCAATTTTCATTATCTGATGTTAATATTCCTGACGCTTTAACATTAAATGTTAAAATGCATTGTTATAACTATGCCCTTGGTTCTGAACTTATATGTTTATTTTATAGAATTTATTTCAAATTATTGTCTACTCTGAATCCTAAATGTAAATTATATGATACATCGAATTAGAAAATATTGGTCAAAAACAATTTCACAAAGTCTAAGGTCACTACTAGGAGACCTATCAAATGGGAAGAAATTAATTTTCCAATGACTTGGACTTTAGATACGGTTATATCCCCGAGGCAGATCACAAATAATTTAACAAATAATTAATATTCTCATATCACTCAAAATACTGATGGTAAGATATGTATTTAGTTTGATGATAAATTTTTTATTTATAAATCTCCTATTTATAACAGACGATCTTTTTTCGGGATATAGATCTTTGCCTGAGATTCAACATTTTCCCCCCATTACTCATGATATCCCTATTTATGGTCTAGCAAAAAATAGGGTTTTATCTATACATAGTCTTAGTGATACTTTGAGTGAAAGAATAGTTTAAAAGGTTAAAATAGATCCTATAAATAATATCGTTCAAGCAACCGATAAGTTGTGTGATATCGAACCAACTGCATTTGTAATAGATTTCAATCCCAATAAGGTATGAAACCAAAATAAAATTTGAATAATGATGACACACCAAATTAATTTTAGTCCAAGTTTCCTAGCACGTCAGCATATTCAAAAGGAATTTCGTCAAGAAAAATGGAACAAGTTTAAAACTTGGTTTTTTGAGGCTTATAACCAAGATGATTTAAATAATATTTCTCAAAATTTTAATGAAAATTGTTAATTACATAATAAAATTATGTATTTCGTTCCATGGTTTATAACCATTTATTTGCCTTTATACATAAAAGTTTTAGAAAAAAGGACTTTTACAGATGGAAGTAGTAATATTACTAAAGTTATTTACCCTCCCCAAAATTCTTTTATTTTACCTTATAATACATGTCTTACTTTCTTCACTTTTAAAAATTTCATTGATAATGATGTTGCTAAAATTAGCATTCGTGAAATTAATAATTTGATTGCCCACAATAATTATTTGAGTTTATATGTTAAAGTTATTGGTGAACATAATAGTTTCCCTGATACCATCCTTGATGAGTTAATTTGGTTTAATTAAAACTATGAGTATACGTAAGGAAACTAATATTTCCACCACATCTGAAAATAAATCAGTTCTTAAAATCCCTACTCATATTCAAGGACCTGTTGAATTAAAGGATTTTAAAACTAAGTCGTTAACCGATTTGGAAATACTTCTTGATAAGAAACTAGCCAATTTAAATGCTAAACCTATTGGAATGATAGATAATTTTGCTATTAACAATAATATTTTTGAGTTCAATGCCTTCGATATAAAGTATATAGGAGAGCGTGATAGGACTCGTAGACATGGCAAGTATGCTACAAAACTAGCCATGATGATCTATTATTATCCGCGTCCCACTCCTCAAGATGTATTAATTGAGGAACGTGACTGAATTCAAGCCAACATAGCTTATAGCGGTGACCAAATCTACGAATGGAATCTTGATGACTTAACTGATAGACAAGTCTCCATTCTAGTACATTAGATGTTGATGTATGCTACTATTTGTAAATCTACTAACAAAAATTCATACCATACTACTTGCACAATAATTGTTGCAAGATTTACTGGTCAACTTCGCGGATGGTGGGATAATTTCTTATCCGATGAAGCTAAAATAGCCATTTCTACTTATATGACAAAAGAAGTAAATAAAGAGGCAGTCGTCTCTTAAGAAGGCAAGTTAAAATGACTGGTCTAGACTTATATACAAGATGTAGATTATATACTGATCCATACTATATTAGAATATTTTAATGATAGATTTACCAATAAAAGTAAAAATTTAAGAACTTTATTAAATGGACTTAGATGTAAGTATTTAGGAGAATTTAGGTAGTATAAAGACATATTTTTAAGTCGTATAATGGACTTACCCGAAAGTAATTTATCTTACTAAAAATCAAGATTTATTGATAATCTTCCCCCATTATTTGCAGAAAGAGTTAGAAAAACTCTTAGGGGAAGCAATTCGGTTATTCCTTATGACCAACTTATTGTAATGGCCCTCAAGATCATTTTTGGAATTTTTATAAAATGACCATTTTTACCCCTCCCTTTAAATGCCCCAAGTCATTTCTGATTGGTATCAGGTGTTGATTTTTAGAAAATCCTATGAAAAGTTAAGATTTTGGAAATTTTGAGTTTTCATAAGTTTTAAGTATTAAAAAGTGGTATTTGGAGTCAATCGGAATTACAGGTAACTGAATGGAATTTCGTCGATTACAGTAACTCCAAAATGTCAAAATTGGCTTAGAATACTTTACGAAATCAATTTTGGAGTTGTAACGAAGTTTTGAGGCCTTGAGTTGAGAAATTGAGGAATTTTAAGCCAAGGTTTGACTTTGGTCAACTTTTGAAGTTTCGATACTCGGAATGGAATTCTGATGACTCCATTGGATGCGGAAGATGGATTTTTTCTAGGAGAAGTGTTAGTTGAATTTTTAGAGGTCCCGAGTCCATTTTGGTATTTTGAAGGCCTAAGTTGGTTTAGTTGCGAATTTTCGAGTTTTGGGTCAATGAGATATTGAATTCAAATTCTGATGGTTCCATCAGCTCTGTAATGACCAAATTAGTCTAGTATCATATTAGAATGACTGTCGAGGCAATTAATACGAGTTTGGGGCAATTTGGCATTTTTGACTTTGAAAGTTAGCCTATGATTGACTTTGGTCAATATTCTTGGAAAAAGCTCTCAAATGACACTTATGACAGCGTGTTTAGTTCTGGAATGTCAATTTTGGTCTATAATAACCCTTTGTTTGCTTTTCGAGGCTTCTGAACTAATATCGAGGCCCATTGTGGAATGTGGCTTAAAATAGCTCTGGGTGTGGAACCCACTTTCTATTAAAATGATCTCATATGGGAATTATGATTGCATCATTGAGTCTGGAATGTCGAATTTAGTGGGGTAGAATATCTGGTTTATTTTTATCAAATTTTGAACGAATCCCTAGCACCCCATTAGAGATTTTGGATTTTCCAAAATCTGATTTTGGCAGAAGCTGGTGCAGCCCATTTTGGGGGTTTTCTCCAATTTTAAAATCCTTTATATTGAGTTATATAGCTCCAATTTGGGTGATTCAAAAGGAAAACATATGAGATTTTTCGTGGAGAATGCATTGGAGAGCTTGAAAACTGATTTGGAGCACTCGGTTCAAGTAAAAATCATGATCTTATTTGCAGTAGTGTCCATTTTCCGAATGATTTTTTTTAGTACTTTGAGAAGTTATTTCTTAACTTATATAAATCCATTTTTGGTGATTCAAGGGTCTAAATTTAATAGAATTTCATGAGGAATCTTGTGGTGATTCAGAAACATGAGGGGAAGCTTTGTTTGAGGTAAAATGCATTTTTAGTTACTGATTTAGTTTTTTTTTGGAATGAAATTTTGTTGAATTTTGGAAGAGTGTATCTTGGTCAATATAACTCCATTTTGAGTGATTCTTAAGGCTAAATTGTGGGGTTTGTTTCAAGGATCATCATAGTGTAATTTGTTTGGGTTGAAAGAGTCTTTTTTTTCTTCAGAATTAGCCAATCTTGATAATGCCATTTTTAGGTTTTTAGTTGGAATTTATGAGTTTTAGTTGCATGCTCGTCCTGTGTAATGTTCCACCCAAATTGCATTATAAATCTGATTTGTAAGCTCAGGGTAATGTTTGGAACATATTTTGGGGGGTCAAATCCAGAATTTCGTATGCGGGTTCCACAATTCTCGTTTTAGAGCCTAAAATTAGTCTGTCTCCAAAAATTATGAAATTAATATCTAAATGACTGTATTAATTTTGTGGTTCTATTTTTGATAGTGTGGCAATGTTCCGACGCTGTTCAGAAGGAAAAAATTCCTGCATAGTAATTTGAAGCTCACGTGTTTAGCCTACAGGTAGGCTACAATTTACCTTTCTTTAGATTGAGATAGAATGTCTAAAAGCATGTTGAAATAATTAGAATTTGGGTTGGGTAGTTTGATTGGATATTTTAGCTATTAGAAATCATGTTTTAGGCTTGTTATCAGGTTTTTTAGATATTTAGAAGCATATATATCTTGTCATTATTTGTTAGTGTTATAAGGAGAGTTGAATGAGCATGTTGTTGATACTGTGGAGTATGTTGGCCTTAGTATGTGATGTAAACTTTCTTTAGATGCCCTAGCGTTGCTCCAGTGGACTTAGATTCTTGTAGAATAGTGTAGCGGGCTAGTACCTGGTAGTTTGGGCTTAGTTAGGCATTACCCTTACTCTTAAAAATATCCTTATACATAAATTGATATAATCATGACTTGCGTGATGCATCGGCAACACTAAATTTTGTGATCGTTGAATTTGGATCCGATTCCAGTTTTTGCGGCATATCGGTTGACTCATTTGGGAAAAGATTTTTAGTATTGTTGTATTCTAGTTGGGAAGTAGAATGTTTGGAATCATGGGATAAATTATATGTGATCATCTGGGTACCAAGTCCCAGCCTCCGTTTTGAATTATCGGAGAGCATTCGTGTACTCAGCCCAGCCTCTACCGACTTGCTAGTATGACGAGCATCCGAGTACCCAGTCTTGGCCTCGATCATATCGATATTTTATGATGAGTATTTGGGTACCCAGTCCCGGCATCGGCTGTACCAATGTATTATTGCAAGAATTCAAGTACTCAGTCCCAGCCTTGGCCAATTAAACATTCGGATGAGCATTTGGGTCCTAGTCCTGGCCTCGACCCCTATGTCAAACCTAGATTGATTGACTCTTGGAGATTCTGGGTTTGGAAATAATATAGTACTTCGGCTCCTAACATCGCAGATTTTTGGTTCCTAGCCTTGGTAGTTGTAGCTATTTTGTGTACTCGGCGGGCTTATGGGGGTTTATTTGGGTTTTTATTTAACTTGTGCACAAGTATATTGATTGGGATTATGGGGGCCCAGTTGGGTATAGTTAGTTGTAGTTCTTATAGGTAGTACTGTTTTGCTTTTTGGATGCTTATTTTGACTCCTATTTAGGATATTCCTCTTTTTCATATTATTTTTACCTTTTATGCTAATTTGGCCTATGATGCCTATTGGTACCTGTTGTCTTGGTACTCATACTACACTCTGCTTCTACTTTCGTGATGTAGGACCAAGCACTAGCTACCTTCATGGATAGATCGAGCATGTTGCAATTAGCTTCGGAGACTAGGGTTAACACTTGGCATTTATGGATCATTCCTGTCTCCTTTGGTATGAATGGCCCGTCTTTTGCCTTCTGAGACTAGCCAGTTGTTGTATATATTTTCGGTCCACTTTTGGGACTTGTACTCATCTTTTATTTTTGTAGCAGCTATACTTGAGACTTCCAGGTTTTGGGAGGGATCTTTTGTTATTTATATCATGTTTTGGTTTACTTCCTCTTATTATTTATGCCTATTTTTATAATTCATCAATATTGTTTAATTTCTGCACTTAAACCCATTACTTGAAGTTCCAACTTGATAGGTTGGCTTACCTACGGTGGGTTATAGTAGGTGCCATCATGACCTAAAGAATTAGGTCGTGACAAGTTTGTATCATAGCCCCAAGTTTGTTGGTGTCACTTGTACGAAGCTAATGTCTAGTAGAGTCTCGCGGATAGGTGCTGAGACGTCTATAACGTATCTTCGGGAGGCTACAGGATGTTATTGGAAACATTCTCTATGTTGTATCATTTCATACAGTGTTGTATCTTATTGATTTCATGAAATCTCATTTATTCCACTCTTTCACAGGGATGGTTCGTACGTGCGGTACCACCAGTCGTGATAACGCACCAAGGCCTAGTATGCCTAGAGTTCATCCTCGTAGGATAGGTAGGGGAGCAGCACCAGCTCCCGACCTAGAGATAGAGCTAGAGCTGGTAGAGGAGCATTAGGACACTCATATTCTGTAACATCTCCTAAAAACATTGTATACGATGTTTCAATTTTCGCCTAAACATGATACAACCTTTGTATTTTGGGCATAACTTTTCATATGAATATCCAAATTGAGTGATTCAAATTTTTGAGTAACCAAAAGATCATTACCTACAACTTTTATGAAGACTATATTTTAATATTCGGAGGTTAAGTAGGTCAAATAAATTAATTTTTGTAAGGTAGGATGTTGTGACGGAAATGAGTGTTTATAGAATAAAAATCATATATCACTGTAGGTTTATCTAAATTGGTTAATTCTTGAACTATATGAAACTAGAATTCCATATCTACAATTCTTATGAAGACACTAAATCCTAATAAGGAATTTATCTTATTCAAACGCAGCTCCCAAAAAGAGTATTCTGTCAAAAATAACTCATTTCACCTACCATAGAAAGATCTAGATACATTTGACATCACTCATGACATAAATTGTCCTCCATTTAACATCATCCATGACATCAATATATTCCACTAAATTTTCAGATTTTTTTTTAATTATTTTATTTATTGTTAGGTCCCTCTTTCCCACCTATAAATACCCACCTTATTTCCTCATTTTATTCATCAAGCTTTCTCAAGCAAATCTTCTCTCTATACACTTCTTTACACATTCTCAAATATAGTTTTAGTTCTTAGTAGTGAAGAAATACTATTCTTGTGATTCATATACTCCGGGTAGTACACAAAACGTTCTGGCAAGGAGAGAAGCTAGGACTCAAGAGTGTTCATTAAGTCTTTCGGTACCAACTAAATCTTCGGTTTCCAGGTATGTAAGGTTTCAATGAGAGTATTCCTTCCACTCTCATGCCTAAATTATTTTGATTATATGATAAATTATGTTTATTTTCTTTATGCTTTACTCTAAGTCATGTGGGTGTTAATCCATGGGTTCTTCCACCCATGTAGTACAAAAATCTTTCAATTAAGTCTCTTGATTTTAAGTAATATTTTCTTATGGTAATTTTTATTTTTACTTAATAGTATGAATCATGGTTAAACTAATGATTATTGGTCTATTTTGATACAACATAATTTTATATGTATGAATTGATAAATTGTAAGTAATTTATTTATTTATATCTTTAAAGGTTCTTGAAATTCATGGTGGGTTGTCTAAAGCATGATTTTTAATTAATGAATTTTAAGTATTTATGTATATTTATTAACATACATGTTTTCAAGTTGAAGTGATTTGAACCCACCTAGTTTACTATGTTTTTAATAAAGTTTGACTTGAAAGCTTTGACTCCAAATGAATGTTATAAAAGAAATATCTATGATCAAAAGGGAGTCTTATGAAATAAAAGAATGATGAAATGATATGATGGATTCTTTATGCAATAAGGAAAATTCTTGCATATTTGAATTACCAAATGTTTTAATGAGCTATTCTACCGAATATGATGTTTTGAATTCTCAAGCTATATGTTATGACTATTTTAAAGTATTAAACTATTCCGTGGGATTGACTTAGCACCGAATGGGTCATTGAGGTGGGATTCGGTAAGGGAATCCTAGTAGCAACCCCTTGTCTCATTAACTATGTGCCAACATAGGAGCCCTTGTAGACTTAGGCTAATGGATCCATAAATAGCCCTTAAAGTAAAAGTTAAAGAAATAAATGAAGTTGACGGAGTTCTACCTGGCAAGTAGTCTCTCCGGCCAACGTAGGGGTTATGTTGGATTCCAAGTAATAGCTCGCATGGTCTTAAATATCGGTTATGGTTATTTGCCCACAAAATGAATGTTTTAAAGGATATCCATATGATTTATTATGCATGTATTACATTATGTTCCATATTGCATAAATGTTATAATATTTCCTCAATGTTCATGCATCCTTACATACTTAGTACATTCAAAGTACTAACGCATACTCTTTTGCCTACATGATATCACCATGTAGGGATCGGTGCTCCTCCTCGTTCTCCTCCACGTGGCTAGTTGATATTCCATTGAAGACTACTTTTGGTGAGTTCCCATGTTCTGCGAACAATACTCCTTTATCTTTCTAGCTTATGATATGTTAAGATATTTTATTATGGCATTTCTTCTATTATGATTGAGGGTGAGCTAGGAACTTGTCTTAGCCCCATTAAATCTAATAGTTAGAGGTATTGTTGGACATATGTAAGTTGAAGATTTATTATTATGATTTCCGCTTGTTTATTTATCATCATTACCTATGAAAGGCTAAAAAAATGCTAAGAGGCTTGTTTGAGGTACTTTCGGGTTCCTCATTTGCCATGTCACGTCTAGGCCCTAGGCTTGGGTCGTGACAAACTTGGTATCAGAGCCCGAGGTTTTGAATGATCCTTGGAGTCCAACATACTGCATCGAATAGGGTCTTGTTCATGGTTGTGAAGCGCGCCAAAATTATGAATAAGAGACTATGAGGCATTTAGGAAAATTTTCACTTCTTTCAAATTCATGTTGTGCCTTAGAGTATTCTACGCTTTCCTTTAACTAATGACCCATTTTGTGTTCTTTAGATAATGACTCGTGGAAGACCACCTCGAAGAGCAAGGGTTGACGATGAGGACCAAACTCCTTCGGTTCCCAATACCCAACATCATGAGGATGGGGTAACCCATGCTGAGTTTCACAGTGTTATTACTTTGTTAGCTCAAGTCGTAGCCAACCAAGGGAACCTAGGTGTTCCTCCTCCCCAAATACAAAATCTAGCCTCTAGGATTCGGGATTTCCAAAGGATGAATCCGCCCGAGTTCGATGGTTCTAAACTAGATGAGGACCCTATGGAGTTTATTAATGAGGTGTACTGGATTATGGCTATCATTAGTGTGCCACCAAATGAGAAGGCCGAGCTAGTGGCCTATCAACTCAAAGGTGTGGCTCGAGTGTGGTATGAATAATGGGTTGTTGAGAGGGATGAATAAATAAGGCCGATAGGATGGGAAGAGTTTAAAGGTGCCTTCCTAGATCGCTTCTTCCCATTGGAGCTAAGGGAGGCCAAAATCCAAGAGTTCATCAACCTCCGTCAAGGGAGTATGAGCATGAGGGAGTATGCTCTCAAATTCACTAAGTTGTCAAAGTATGCTCCCTTCATAGTCTTTGACCCAAGAGCTAGGATGAGCAAGTTTATTTCCGATGTCTCAAGCTTGGTGTCCAAGGAGTGCAAAACGGCCATGTTGATCAAGGAGATGGATATCTCTCGGTTAATGACTCACGCAGAACAAATTGAAGAAGAGAAGCTTAGAGATAGATCAAGGAGGTTCAAAAAGGCTAGAGTACATGGTGGAGGGTTTAACCCTCAAAGGTCTGATCATGGTAACAATGGCAAAGTCCAAGGTGGGCAACGATTTGTGGGATAAGGTTCAACCAATACTCCTCCTATAAAGTTCAACAAGGACAAGAGTGGTAAACCAATGATTCCAAAAGAGAATGTTGCTACTCAAACTTTCCCCGCTTGCAAGAAGTGTGGAAGGACTCACAAAGGGGAATGCTTAGCCGGCTCCAATGCATGCTTTAAGTGTGGCAAGCTGGGCCACCATGCTAAGGATTGTAGAGATGGTGGTGGTAGGACTCAAGGACAAATTGCTCATGGTCAACAAGTCTAAAGAGGTGTCCAATGCACCAACCGCTTTTACGCCTTGCATGGGAGACAAGAGATTGTGGATGCACCCAATGTCATTACCGGTATGTTAAAGGTCTTTTCTTTTAATGTGTATGCACTATTAGTTCCGGGTGCAAATTTATCTTTTTTTACTCCATTCCTTGCTAATAGATTTGATGTTTTACCTGAAATGTTATTAGAACCTTATTTGGTGTCTACCCCTGTTGGTGAGTCAGTTATTGCTAGAAAGGTCTATAAGGGTTGCCTTGTGTCTATCTTGCATAAAGTTATTCCTTGTGATCTCATTGAGCTTGACATTATAGATTTCGATGTCATTCTTGGGATGGATTGGTTACATGCATCTTATGCTTCCATAGATTGTAGGAATCGTCGAGTCAAGTTCTAATTTCCAAATGAGCCTGTTATTGAATGGCAGGGTCGTGATTCGGTGGTGAAGGGTCATTTTATTTCTTATCTTAAGGCTCGCAAAATGATTTCTAAGGGATGTATTTACCATATTGTGAGGGTTAGGGATGTCTACTCCAAAAGTCCTTCTCTTGAGTCAGTTCCTATAGTCAATGAATTTCCCGATGTCTTTCCTGATGACCTTCCTGGTGTCCCTCCCAAAAGGGAAGTTGATTTTGGTATCGATCTCTTCCCCGATACCCAACCTATCTCTATTCCTCCTTACCGCATGGCCCCAACAGAATTGAAAGAGCTGAAGGAACAATTAAATGACTTGTTAGAGAAGGGGTTCATAAGACCAAGTATTTCACCATGGGGTGCTCCCATTCTATTTGTAAGAAAGAAGGATGGGTCACTTCGAATGTGCATAGACTACCAGCAATTAAATAAGATGACCATTAAGAACAAGTACCCACTCCCTAGAATAGATGACTTGTTTGATCAATTGCAAGGGGCAAGTTACTTCTCCAAGATCGACCTTCGGTCCGGCTATCACCAACTATGGGTAAGGGATTGTGACATTCCCAAAACAGCCTTCCGAACAAGGTATGGTCACTATGAGTTTGTGGTGATGAGTTTTGGGTTGACGAATGCACCGGCGGTGTTTATGGACTTGATGAATAGGGTGTTCAAACCTTACCTTGATACCTTTGTAGTGGTCTTCATTGATGATATTTTAATTTACTCTCGGGGTGAGGAAGAACATAAAAATCACTTGAGAGTTGTTCTTCAAACATTGAGGGATAAACAATTATTTGCAAAATTTAGTAAGTGTGAATTTTGTTTAAAGGAGGTAGCATTTCTTGGTCACGTAGTGTCCGGTGATGGAATCAAGGTTGATCCTAAGAAAATAGAGGCAGTCAAAAATTGGCCTAGACCATTATCTCCTTCAGATATTAGGAGCTTCTTAGGTCTAGCCGGGTACTATAGAAGGTTCGTCAAAGGCTTTTCTTCCATTTCATCTCCTATGACAAAATTGACCCAAAAAATTCCAAATTCATATGGACAGATGAGTGTGAGAAGAGTTTCCAGACCTTAAAAGATCGACTTACCTCTGCTCCTATTTTGACTCTCCCAGAAGGATTAGAAGGGTTGGTAGTTTATTGTGATGCTTCAAAGATTGGTTTAGGCTGTGTCTTAATGCAAAAAGGCAAGGTAATAGCCTATACTTCTAGGCAATTAAAGGTGCATGAGCGAACTACCCTACACATGACCTTGAATTGGTGGCCGTTGTTTTTGCTCTAAATATTTGGAGGCATTACCTCTATGGGGTGCATGTGGATGTGTATACTGATCATAAGAGTCTTCAATATGTGTTCACCCAAAAGGACCTTAATCTAAGGCAAAGGAGGTGGCTAGAACTCCTTAAGGACTATGACATGAGTGTGCACTATCATCCGGGTAAAGCCAATGTGGTTGCTGATGCACTTAGTAGAGTGTCTATGGGGAGTGTGGCCCATGTGGATGAAAGGAAGAAGGAGTTGGTGAAAGATGTTCACTGATTGGCTAGATTAGGGGTGAAGTTGGGCAGTACTAATGATGGGGGTATGGTTGTTCAAAATAGGTCTGAATCCTCTTTGGTGGTGGATGTTAAATCCAAGCAAGATCCTGACCCAAAGTTTATCGAGTTAAAGAAGTTGGTAAAGGAAAAGAAGATAGAGGTATTTTTCCAAGGGGGAGATGGGGTTCTATACTACCAAGGTCGGATATGTGTTCCAGATGTTGATGGCCTAAGGAGTTTGATATTGATGAAGGCTCATAATTCTAGATACTCTATTCATCCCGGTTCAACGAAAATGTACCGAGACTTAAAGGAGTTGTATTGGTGGGGTGGCATGAAGAAGGACATAGCAAGGTTTGTGTCCGAATGTACAAATTGCCAACAAGTGAAGGCCGAACATCAAAGGCTAGGTGGCCTAGCCCAAGACATTGAAATCCCTACTTGGAAGTGGGAAGATGTGAATATGGATTTTTTAGTGGGCTTGCCTCATACCCGGAAGCGTCATGACTCGATTTGGGTAATTATTGATAGAATGACTAAGTCAGCTCACTTCCTACCGATTAAAACTTCCTATAGTGCCGAAGACTATGCCAAGTTGTATATTCAGGAGTTGGTGAGGCTGCATGGTGTGCCGTTATCCATTATTTCGGATCGTGGTACCCAATTCACTTCTCACTTTTGGAGATCATTTCAAAAAGGCCTCGGTACTAAGGTAAAGTTGAGCACAACATTCCATCCTCAAACAAATGGGCAAGCTGAAAGGACGATTCAAAAACTATAGGATATGTTAAGGGCTTGTGTGTTGGAGTTTAAAGGGAATTGGGATGATCATCTACCTCTCATCGAGTTTACCTATAATAATAGTTACCACTCAAGTATTGAGATGGCGCCGTTTGAGGCTTTGTATAGGAGACGATGTAGATCACTAGTTGGTTGGTTCGAAGTAGGTGAGATGACCTTGTTGGGCCCCAATTTGGTACTTGATGCTTTAGAGAAGTTTAATATCATTAGAGAAAGGTTGAAAACGGCTCAAAGTCGTCAAAAGTCCTATTCTGACACTGGAAGAAGGGATCTTGAGTTTAATGTGGATGATTGGGTGTATCTGAAGGTTTCACCCATGAAAGGTGTGGTTCGATTTGGCAAGAAAGGGAAATTGAGCCCTAGATATGTAGGGCCTTATAGAATCGTGAGACGTGTTGGTAAGGTTGCATATGAGTTGGAATTACCAGTGGAAATGGCCATGGTTCATCCTGTATTTCACGTGTCTATGTTGAAAAAATGTGTGGGTGATCCTAGTTCCATTCTACCTATGGGAGTAGTGAATATTGAAGAAAACTTGACCTATGAAGAAGTTCCTGTAGAAATTTTGGACCAGCAAGTTAAGAGATTGAGGAACAAAGAAGTTGCATCTGTTAAAGTCCTTTGGAGGAATCAACAAATAGAAAGTGCAACATGGGAAGCGGAAGCGGATATGATTAAGAGATACCCTCATCTTTTCCCCTCTACTCAAACCTAAGGTATTAAGTTGCCCTTGCTCAATTACTTGAAATATTTACATCTCAACTTTTCTTGTCATATGCTTGCAAAATTATGAAATATGTTTTAAACGGTATTTTAAATTACACTATTGCATTAATGATAGGTTGTTTGTTAACACTCTACTCTACTCAAGCTAAGTCTTTTCTCATTCGAGGATGAATGTTCCCAAGGGGGAGATAATGTAACATCCCTTAAAAACGTTGTATACGATGTTTCAATTTTCGCCTAAGCATGATACAACCTCTGTATTTTGGGCATACCTTTTCATAGGAATATCCATATTGAGTGATTCAAATTTCTGAGTAACCACAAAATCATTACCTACAACTTTTATAAGACCATATTTTAATATTCGGAGGTTACGTAGGTCAAATAAATTACTTTTTATAAGGTATGATGCTGTGACGGAAATAAGTGTTTATAGAATAAAAATCATATCTCACTGTAGGTTTATCCAAATTGGTTGATTCTTGAATGATATGAAACTAGACTTCCATATCTACAATTCTTATGAAGACACTAAATCCTAATAAGGAATTTATCTTATTCAAACGCAGCTCCCAAAAAGAGTATTCTGTCAAAAATAACTCATTTCACCTATCATAGAAAGATCTAGATACATTTGACATCACTCATGACATAAATTGTCCTCCATTTAACATCATCCATGACATCAATATATTCCACTAAATTTTCAGATTTTTTTTTAATTATTTTATTTATTGTTAGGTCCCTCTTTCCCACCTATAAATACCCACCTTATTTCCTCATTTTATTCATCAAGCTTTCTCAAGCAAATCTTCTCTCTATACACTTCTTTACACATTCTCAAATATAGTTTTAGTTCTTAGTAGTGAAGAAATACTATTCTTATGATTCATATACTCCGGGTAGTACACAAAACGTTCTGGCAAGGAGAGAAGCTAGGACTCAAGAGTGTTCATTAAGTCTTTCGGTACCAACTAAATCTTCGGTTTCCAGGTATGTAAGGTTTCAATGAGAGTATTCCTTCCACTCTCATGCCTAAAATATTTTGATTATATGATAAATTATATTTATTTTCTTTATGCTTACTCTAAGTCATGTGGGTGTTAATCCATGGGTTCTTCCACCCATGTAGTACAAAAATCTTTCAATTAAGTCTCTTGATTTTAAGTAATATTTTCTTATGGTAATTTTTATTTTTACTTAATAGTATGAATCATGGTTAAACTAATGATTATTGGTCTATTTTGATACAACATAATTTTATATGTATGAATTGATAAATTGTAAGTAATTTATTTATTTATATCTTTAAAGGTTCTTGAAATTCATGGTGGGTTGTCTAAAGCATGATTTTTAATTAATGAATTTTAAGTATTTATGTATATTTATTAACATACATGTTTTCAAGTTGAAGTGATTTGAACCCACCTAGTTTACTATGTTTTTAATAAAGTTTGACTTGAAAGCTTTGACTCCAAATGAATGTTATAAAAGAAATATCTATGATCAAAAGGGAGTCTTATGAAATAAAAGAATGATGAAATGATATGATGGATTCTTTATGCAATAAGGAAAATTCTTGCATATTTGAATTACCAAATGTTTTAATGAGCTATTCTACCGAATATGATGTTTTGAATTCTCAAGCTATATGTTATGACTATTTTAAAGTATTAAACTATTCCGTGGGATTGACTTAGCACCGAATGGGTCATTGAGGTGGGATTCGGTAAGGGAGTCCTAGTAGCAACCCCTTGTCTCATTAACTATGTGCCAACATAGGAGCCCTTGTAGACTTAGACTAATGGATCCATAAATAGCCCTTAAAGTAAAAGTTAAAGAAATAAATGAAGTTGACGGAGTTCTACCTGGCAAGTAGTCTCTCCGGCCAACGTAGGGGTTATGTTGGATTCCAAGTAATAGCTCGCATGGTCTTAAATATCGGTTATAGTTATTTGCCCACAAAATGAATGTTTTAAAGGATATCCATATGATTTATTATGCATGTATTACATTATGTTCCATATTGCATAAATGTTATAATATTTCCTCAATGTTCATGCATCCTTACATACTTAGTACATTCAAAGTACTAACGCATACTCTTTTGCCTACATGATATCACCATGTAGGGATCGGTGCTCCTCCTCGTTCTCCTCCACGTGGCTAGTTGATATTCCATTGAAGACTACTTTTGGTGAGTTCCCATGTTCCGGGAACAATACTCCTTTATCTTTCTAGCTTATGATATGTTAAGATATTTTATTATGGCATTTCTTCTATTATGATTGAGGGTGAGCTAGAACTTGTCTTAGCTCCATTAAATCTAATAGTTAGAGGTATTGTTGGACATATGTAAGTTGAAGATTTATTATTATGATTTCCGCTTGTTTATTTATCATCATTACCTATGAAAGGATAAAAGAATGCTAAGAGGCTTGTTTGAGGTACTTTCGGGTTCCTCATTCGCCATGTCACTTCTAGGACCTAGGCTTGGGTCGTGACATATTCCTACTCAGTTAGAGGGACCACCACCACCAGCATAGCCCCTAGCTGCACTATTTATGACCTCAGCACTACAGGCAGCAATTATGCAGCTCCTTACGTCAATTGAGTTTGTACCATAGGCCTCGATCCTATTAGTGGGCATACCAGCACCGCAGGATCCACCCGTCCAGCCAGCACCTGAGGTTCAGCTGCCTCCACCTATTTTTGCACCCCCACCAGTAGTTCTAGAGGGTGTGATATCATTACCGGATCAGAAGATGTTAGAGATATTTCAGAGGTTGTCATCCCCGATATTTTCTAGAGCCATTGGCGAGGATGCCATGAAGTTTTTAACTACCTATCAAGAGAAGATCCATTCCTTGGGTCTTGTGGAGTCTAGAGGCGATGACTTCATTGCTCACTAGTTCATAGGAGTAGCCAGATAGTAGTGGCGCTCTTATTTACAGTCCAGGCCAGCTAGGTCACCACCATTGTTATGGGCCCAATTCTCAGAGGCTTACCTAACTTGATACATCCCTAAGAGTGTTAAGGACCGACTCTGGCATCAGTTTACTTGGTTGGAGCAAGACCACATGATGATTACCGAGTAAGAGGCCAAATTTCATCAGCTTTCCTGATATGCCACTATGATTCTACCCACTGAGGAGGAGCAGGAATGATGTTTTATGCATGGATTGAGACCTTACCTGACGTTGTGGACCAAACACTTAGTTTCTGTGGGCCGCTCTTTTTTGGATATGGTGGATCATGCCCGCACAGTCAAGATTATTCATTGTCAGGACAAAGGGGATAATAATAAGAGACCCAAGCATCAGGGTAGCTATAGTGGATCCCAGCCTAGAGGCCATGATAGTTATGATAGGCCCCACCAGCGGTTCCAGCAGGTTAAGTACTAACAGGGTCAGTCCAGCCAGTCGGTTCAAGCCACTCTATCAGTAGTTGAGGGTAGTCAGCCCCATTCAGGGGGTTCTACCACAGGGAAAAGCTCAAGGGGATTAGGTCTGCTTATTACTTACCACGAATGAGTTATCACAGGTCGCTCAGCTTTAAGATGCTTTAATTGTGGCTCACTAGAGCACTAGGCTAGGGAGTGTCCCGATCGGGATAGACCATTGGTAGTAGCACCACCTCCACCAAGAGGTATAAATCAGGGTCATGGTCATGGCGATGATCAGCAGGGTATTCGGGGAGGTTCCCAGGGAGGCAAGTCAGGTAGTAGGGAGAATGTTCATGGGGGAGGCTAATAGGGCCACTTTTATACTGCTCCGACGAGGGTAGAGGCTGAGTCATCATATGATGTTATCACAGGTACTATCCTTATTTCTCAGCAGACTACTTGAACTTTATTTGATCTAGGTTCCACATATTCCTATGTGTCTATATATTTTTCTTCATGTCTAAGTATTGCTTAGGAGTCACTTAAGGTTTTGTTGCATATTTCGACCTCGGTAGGGGATTCTTTAGTAGTGGATCAGGTTTGTAGATTCTGTATGGTGACTATTCAGGGGTATATGACTTGGGTAGATCTTATCTTACTTGAAATGCTGGACTTTGATGTTATTCTGGGCATGGATTGGATATCCCCTCATCATACGGTTTTGGACTGTTATGCCAAGACCGTTACATTAGCCTTGCTTGGTATTTCCCCGGTTTTATGGAAGGGTGTTTATAGTCGCTCATAGACTGAGATCATATCCTTTATGCGGGCCCGGTGGATAGTTGGGTTTGGGTGTTTGGCGTACTTAGCATAGGTCCGTGATCTGTCCAGCGAGCCCCCTATTATTGATTTAGCCCCATGGTTAGGAAGTATATTGATGTCTTCCCTATTGACCTACCTGTTCTATCCCTGGAGAGAGATATTGGCTTTGCCATATATTTGGAGCTCGTAACTAAGCCTATTTCTATACCACCTTACCATATGGACCCCACAGAGCTCAAGGAGCTCAGTGTACAGCTTAAGGATATTCTAGGTAAGGGATTTATTCACTCGAGTATGTCCCTGTGGGGTGCACCTATCCTGTTTGTTAAAAAGAAGGATGGGACTATGCAGATATTTGTTGATTACAGGCAGCTGAACAAGGTGACGGTGAAAAACTGTTACCCCATGCCTCGTATTGATGATCTATTCAATCAGCTTCAGGGTGAGACCGTATTTTCCAAGATTGACTTAAGGTCTGGCTACCATTAGTTGCGGATTAGATAGCCGACATTCCTAAGACTGCTTTTCGGACTCACTATGGCCACTATGAGTTCCCTATGATGTCTTTTGAGCTTACCAATGCCCCTGCAACTTTTATGGTCCTTATGACTCGAGTATTCAGTCCTTATCTTGACTACTTCGTGATTATATTCATCGATGACATACTGGTATACTCGTGGTGTAGGGACGAGCACATGCAGCACTTGAGGGTTGTACTCTAGACTTTGAGAGATCAGCAACTTTATGCCAAATTCTCAAAGTGCGAGTTTTTATTGGATTCTATGGCATTTCTGGGATACGTGGTGTCCAGAGAGGGTATTAGAGTAGATCCAGCAAAGATTGAGACTATTCGTGGTTGGGTTAGGCCCATATTTGTTATGGAGATTCGGAGTTTTGTTGGATTGGTTGGGTATTATAGATGATTCATTGAGGGTTTCTCTACCATTGCAGCCCTATTGACTCATTTGACCGCCAGGATATTCTCGTTGTGTGGTCCGAGGAGTGTGAGTTGACCTTTCGGAAGCTTAAGGAGTTACTTACCACTACTCTTGTTCTGACTCTACCATTTAAGGGAAAGATCTTTTTGGTATATTGTAATGCTTCTAGTGTAGGTCTTGGGTGTGTACTAATGCAGCGAGGCCGAGTTATTACTTATGCTTCCACACAGTTGAGAGTGCATGAGCGCAACTACCCCACTCATGACCTGGAACTAGAGGTGGTAGTTTTTGTGCTCAAGGTATGGAGGAACTACTTATACGGAGTTCATTGTGAGATCTATATAGATCACCGGAGCTTACAGTACATTATGAGTCAGAAAGATCTAAATTCTAGACAGCAGCGCTGTATTAAGCTACTGGCCGATTATGACATCTCTATCCTCTACCACTCTGGCAAGGCAAATATTGTAGTAGACGCCTTGAGTCAGAAGATGGGGAGTATAGGTAGTTTAGCTTACTTTTTTGCTGCGGAGCGACCCCTATCCTTGGATATCTAGTATTTGGCTAATCGGATGGTTAGGTTGAAAATCTCAGATTTTGGACCAATTTTGTCTTTTGAGGGAGCTTGATCATATCTACTGGACCAGATTTGTGGCCGGCAATTTGAGGATGGAGCATTGGTAGAGCTTCCAGAGTTAGTATTGTGAGACGAGGGTGGCCAAGCTTCTATAGATTCGGATGGAATACTACGGTTCGATGGTCGCCTTTGTGTTCCCAGAGTTGGAGACTTTATTCGGGTTATTCATCACGAGGCCCACGATTCCATATATTCTATCCATCCGGGCACCACAAAGATGTATCGGGATTTGAGATAGCATTACTAGTGATGTGGTATGAAAAGAGATAGAGTTGTGTATGTATCCTATTATTTAAGTTTCTAGCAGGTTAAGGCTAAGCATCAGCAGCCTGGTGGAGTCTTTCAGAGATTACACATTCCCGAGTGGAAATAGGAACGGATTACCATGGACTTCGTGATGGTATTGCCTCAAACATTCAGAGGTTATGATAGTATTTGGGTCATCATTGATCGATTGATCAAGTCAGCGTATTTCTTGTCAGTACGGTCCACTTTTACTGCAAATCATCTAGCTCGAATCTATATTCAAGAGGTGGTCCATCTACACGGGGTACCAATATCCATTATATTAGATAGGGGATCTCAATTTACTTACAGTTTCTAAAGGGCCTTCCAGAGAGAGTTGGTCACCTGGGTTGATCTTAGTATGGAATTTTATACACAGACTGACGGTTAGTCAAGCATAATATTCAGGTTCTGGAAGATATGCTACGAGCTTGTGTATTAGAGTACAAGGGTCATTGAGTTATATAGCTCCAAATTAGGTGATTCAAAGGCAAACTTGTGAGATTTTTTGTAGAGGATGCATTGGGGAGCTTGAAAACTAATTCGAAGCATTCGATTCAGGTAAACATCATGATCTTATTTGTAGCAGTGTCCATTTTTGGAATAATTTTTTTTAGAACTTTGAGAAGTTATTTCTTGACCTATATAAATTCGATATTGGTGATTCAAGGGTCTAAATTTAAGAAAATTTCGTGAGGAATCTTGTGGTAATCTCATAAACATGAGGAGGAACTTCATTTGAGGTAAAAATACATTTTAGTTACTGATTTAGTCTTTTTTGGAATGATTTTTTGAATTTTGAAAGAGTGTATCTTGGTCAATATAACTCCATTTTTAGTGATTCTTGAAGCTAGATTGTGTAGTTTTTCACAAGGATTGTCATCGTATAATTTGTTTGGGTTGGAAGAGTCTCATTTATTCGAAATTATCTGATCTTGATGCAGCCATTTTTAGGTCTTTTTGTTAGAATTTATGTATTTTGGTTGCATATTCGTTCCGTGTAATTTTCCACCTCAAATTGTGTTATAAATCTAATTTGTGAGCTCAGGGTGACATTTGGAACCTATTTTTAGGGGACAAATCTAGAATTCCATATGCAGGTCCTACAATTCCCATTTTAGACCCCAAAATTAGTCTGTCTCCAAAAATTACTAAATTAATGTTTAAACGACTGTATCGACGTTGTGGTTCTATTTTGACAGTGTGGCAGCATTCCAAGGCCGTTCGAAAGGGAAAATCTCTAGCACAGTGATTTGAAAATTGCGTATTTAGCCTATAGGTAGGATATAGTTTACCTTTCTTTAGATTGAGTTGGAATGTGTGAAAGCATGTTAAAATAGTTGGAATTTTGGTTGGGTAGTTTGATTGTATATTTTAGCTGTTAGAAATCATATTTTAGGCTTGTTATCGGGTGTTTCAAATATTTAAAAGCATGTGTATCTTGTTGTTATTTGTTAGTATTATAAGGAGAGTTGAATGACCATGGTATTGATACTGTGGAGTATGTTGCCCTTAGTATGAAATGTAAACTTGCTTTAGATACCCCGACATCGCTTTGGTCGACTTAGATCTTTGTAGAATAGTGTAGCGGGCTAGTGCCTGGTAGTTTGGCCTTAGTTAGGCATTACCCTTGCTCTTAAAAATATCCTCATACATAAATTGATATAATCGTAACTTTCGTGATGCGTTAGCAATACTAGATTTCATGATTGTTGACTTTGGCACCGGTTCCAGTTTTGGCAGCATATCAATTGACTCATTTGGGAAAAGATTTTTGGTACTGTTGTATTCTAGTTGATAAGTAAAATGTTTGGTATCATGGGATAAATTATCTATGAGCATACGGGTACAAAGTCCCGACCTCTATTTTGAATTATCGGAGTGCATCCTAGCACTCAGCCCTGGCCTCTACCGGCTTGCTAGTATGACGAGCATCCAGGTAGCCAGTCCTAGCCTTGATCATATCGATGTTTTATGGCGAGCATCCGGGTACCCTGTCCCATCCTCGACCATACCAATGTATTATGGCAAGCATCCGGGTATTAGTCCCATCTTGAGCCATTTTAAACATTCGGGCGAGCATCTGGGTCCCCTTGACCCCTAAGTCACCCCTAGATCGCTTGACTCTTAGAGATTCTGGGTTTGGAAATGATATAGTACTTCGGAACCTAACATTGCAGATTCTTGGTTCCTAGCCTTGATAGTTGTAGCTATTTTGTGTACTCGGTGAGCTTATGAAAGTTTGTTCAGGTTTTTATTTAACTTGCAAACAAGTGTCCCAATTTGGATTATGGGGGCCCAGTTGGGTATAGTTATTTGTAGTTCTCATAGGTAGTACACTTTTCCCTTTTTGATGCTTATGTTGACTCCTATTTAGGCTATTCCTCTTTTTCATATTGTTTTTACCTTTTTTACTCAATCAGCCTATGATGCCTACTTGGTACATGTTGTCTTGGTATTCATACTACACTCTGCATCTACTTTCATGATGCAGGACCAAGCACTAGCTACCACCATGGATAGAATGAGCCTGAAGCTGACTAAGGTGAGCACTTGGCATTTTTGGATCATTCCTATCTACTTCAGTATGGATGACCCATCTTTTTCCTTTTGAGACTAGCCAGTTGTTGTATATATTTTTGGTCCACTTTCGAGACTTGTACTCGTCTTTTATTTTATAGCATCTCTGTACTTATGACTTCTAGGTTTTATAAGGGATATTTTGTTGTTTATATCATGTTTTGGTTTACTTTCGCTTATTCTTTCTGCCTATCTTTATAATTCGCCACTCTTGTTTAGTTTCAGCCCTCAAATCCATTACTTGAATTTCTGGAATGACGAGTTGGCTTACCTACTGGTGGGTTATAGTAGGTTCCATCATGAACTAAGGAATTGGGTCGTGACACTTACTTATAGTCAATTTATTATCACCTGCACACAAGAAGGATTAAATCTATGTAATGAGCTTTAAATAGCTCAACAACTTAAGTTCAATAAGTGAAAGTAGCGTTCTCAGTTAGGAGGTTTCTTTAACCAATTCGGTGCAGCAGGACTGTCTACTAGTAACAAAAAGGTCCAATAAACACCTACACTGCAAGAAAGATTATTATCTAACAGGCCCCTTGCTTAGGTGATAGGACTCGCAGACAAGACAAGTATGCTACAAAACAAGCCATGATAACCTATTATTATCCGTGCCCCACTCCTCAAGATGTATTAATTGAGGAACGCAACTAGATTCAACACAACATAGCTTATAGGGTGACCAAATCTACGAATTGAATCTTGATGGATTAACTGCTAGACAAGTCTCAATTATTGTACATCGGATGCTGCCGTATGCTCCTATTTGTAAATATACTAACGCAACAATCATTGTGCAAGTAGTATGGTCATAAATCTCTTTTGTTTGGAATAGGATACCTAATCCATTTTTAAAATTTATTTAAAGGTTTATAATTAATAACTAATCTGGGAACACCATGCTCCTTCTCTGCTACATTATTGACATAAAAAGTAGTGCAAGACTAGGGAGACTTTGATTGCTTTATTAAACCTTTTTATAAAAGATTATCAATCTTTTTTTTGCGAAATTTCACTAACTTAGTATTCATTTGACAGGGACGTGACTTAGTGGGAATGTCATCTTCACAAAAGTTATCTTCATATGGAAAAGTCACAATATATCTTTTTCTATTCTAGAAGGCACTTGGGTGATCGACATAAATATCAATGGCCACCTGTTCAGAAATTAATTTGACTTTTTTCTATACATTAGTAGGAAGTAACGTATCAAAAATATTCATACTATACATTTTTAGTTGTAAAAAATCAACATGCTTTTGCTTCATATTAATTAGAGCATTAATATCTATAGTAATTAGTCCACTTATGAATAAAAAGGATATCTCCTTATTTTTATAACTAGCAGTAAATCCTTTTGAATCAACTTTTGAAAAGGATAGATCATATCAATGAAAGGAGTTTCAAATATGATTGAGGGTACATTTAAGAACTAAGTAAGGCAACTGATATTGCCTCCCAGATCCAGTACATATCTGTCATGAACATCCTAGGCTCTAATACCATTTTCCTGAATAAAATCTTATAAGATATTCACACTAATCATGGGGATTTACTTGTTTCAGTATTCTTCCATAGCAAATATTTGACGCATCTGTTTCTATAATATTTTGTCAATCTGGGTTAGCAAATGTTAAACACGGTAATGATTTAATACGTTGTGTAATAGATTTAACTAGTTTAGTTACACTATCAGTCTAGGGAGATTTGTGGTTGTTTTTTAACCTTTCGTATAACGTAGGCAAATCTCTAGATAGATATTTGTAAAAGGGAGAAATATAATTTAAATTTCCTAAAAAAATTTGGAGCATAGTCATATCTATGATAATATCAGGAAATTTTAAAATAAAGTCAACCGATCTTTGAATAGGAGTAATCTTTCCTGGGCATATAATATGTCTAAGAAAGTGAACATCAATTTGAAATAGACTCATTTTTTATTTAGATATAGCCAAGTCATTTTTTATAACATTTTTTTTTGAAAATATCAAGATTATTGATGTGTGTTTCAAAAGTTTTTGAGTATACCAAAATATCATCGATATAAACAATGATAAAATCTAAATAAAGATTAAAAATATCATTCATAATTTTTTAGAATTCAGATGGGCATTTTTTAATCCAAAAGGCATTATGTTTCATTCATATTACCCAAAATGATCATTAAAAGCAGTCCTATAAGTATGTTATTTAAAAATCTAAATTTCTCAATAGCCTGATTTTAAATAAAATTTTGAAAATATATTGGCATCACAAAATCTTGATAATAAATCTCTTTTATTTGGAATAGGATACGTAATCTATTTTAAAATTTTATTTAAAGATTTATAATTAATAACCAATCTGCGAATGCCACACTCCTTCTCTACTACATTATTGACATAAAAAGAAGTGCAAGACTGGGGAGACTTTGATGGCTTTATTAAATATTTTTGTAAAAGATTATCAATCTTTTTTTTGTAAAATTCCACTAAATCGGCATTCATTTGACAGGGACGTGACTTAGTGGGAATGACATCTTCACAAAAGTTATCTTTATTTGGAAGAGTCACGATATGTCTTTTTATATTCCATAAGGCACTTGGGTGATCGACACAAGTATCAATGGCCACCTGTTCATAAATCAATTTCATTTATTCTTATACCTTAGCAGGACGTAACGTATGAAAAATGTTCATACTATACATTTCTATTTGTAAAAAAATCATATGCTTTTGCTTCATATTAATTTGAGTATTAATATCTCTAGTAATTGGTTCAATTATGAATGAAAAGAATATCTCCTTATTTTTATAACTAGAAGTAAATCCTTTTGAAATAACTTTTGAAAAATGATAGATCCCATTAATGAAAGGGGTTGCAAGTATGATTGGAGAATGCATTTAAGAACTATGTAAGGCAACTGATACTACCTCCCAGATCCATTACATATCTTTCATGAACATCCTAGGCTCTAATACCATTTTCCTGAATCAAATCTTACATGATATTCGCACTTATCATGGGGATTTTCTTATTTCAGTATTCCTCCATAACCAATATTTGACACATCATTTTCTATAATAGTTTGTCAAGCGGGGCTAGCAAGTGTTAAACACGGTAAATATTTGACACATTGTTTAATAGATTTAACTAGTTTAGTTAGACTATCAGTCTAGGGAGATTTGTGGTTCTTTTTTAACCTTTCACATAGTGGAGCCAAATAACTAGATAGATATTTGTAAATGAAAGAAATATAATTTAAACTTTCTAAAATTCTTTAGAGCATAGTCCTGTCTGTGATAATATCAGGAAATTTTGAAACAAAGTCAATCGATCTTTGAATAGGAGTAATCTTTCCTTGGCAAATAATATGACCCAGAAAATGAACATCATTTTGAAATAGACTGAGTTTTGATTTAGATATAACCAAGCCATTATGTATAACAAGTTTTCTGAAAATATCAAGAGGCTTGATGTGAGTTTCAATAGTTTTAGAGTATATCAAAATATCATCGATATAAATAATGATAAAATCTAAATAAGAATTAAAAATATCATTCATAATTTTTTGGAATTCAGATGGAGAATTTTTTAATCCAAAAGGCATTATGTTCCATTCATATCGCCCAAAAGGAACATTAAAATCAGTCTTATACGTATGCTCTTTGAAAATCTGAATTTGCCAATAGCCTGATTTTAAATAAAATTTTAAAAATATATTGGCATTATATAATCTTGATAATAAATATCTTTTATTTGGAATAAGATACCTAATCCATTTTAAAAATTTACTTAAAGATTTATAATCCATAACCAATTTTGGAATGCCACGTTCATTCTCTGCTGCATTATTGACATAAAAAGTTGTGCAAGACCAAGGCAACTTTGATGGTTTTATTAAACCTTTTTGTAAAAGATTATCTATCTATTTTTTGTAAAATTCTACTAACTAAGCATTCATTTGATAATGACGTAACTTAGTGGGAATGTCATCTTCACAAAAGTTATCTTCATATGGAATAGTGACAATATGCCTTTTTCTATTGCAGAAGGCACTTGGGTGATCGGCACAAATATCAATGGCTAATTGTTAAGAAATCAATTTAATATTTTCCTGTACCTTAGTAGGACGTAACGTATCAAAAATGTTCATACTATACATTTCTAGCCATAAAAAATCACATGTTTTTACTTCATATTAATTAGAGCATTAATATCTCTAGTAATTGGTTCAGTTATGAATGAAAATGACATCTCCTTATTTTTATAACTAGCTGTAAATTTTTTTGAATCAACTTTCGAAAATGGATAGATCGCATTAATGAAAGGGGTTCCAAGTATTATTGGAGGATACATTTGATCTTTAACTAATAAAAAGAAATGAGGAGTACATACCTTATTTTGGAAAATGTGAGTGTTAGATAATTTATACTTTATATCTAAAGCATGTATAAATACAGATTTAACTGCATGAGTAGTTTTCCAAAAACCTTGAAGGTATCAGTCCTTCTTGAATACAACTTACATCTGCTCCACTGTCTATCACTGCAGTGTTAGTAATAGTAAACTCATTATTAATTAAAGTATATTTAATATACCATCTATTGGCAGTTACAATTTGTAACATTCCTAAAAGGGAGTTTTGTTTAGAATTTTCAACAAATTCTTCGACTTTATCATCAAGTTGTCACAACCTAATTTCGTAAGTCATGATGGCACCTACTATAACCCTCTAGTAGGTAAGCCAACTCGTCAACCCGGAACTTCAAGTAATGTGTTTGAAGGCAAAAACTATATAAGAGCATTGAATTATAAAAGTAAACAGAATGAATAAGCGGAAGTAAACCAAAACATGTTTTAAATAACTAAAGATCCCTCCCAAAACCTGGAAGTCACAAGTACAGAGCTGCTACAAAATAAAATACGAGTACAAGTCCCGAAAGTGGACCGGACATATATACAACAACTGGCTAGTCTCAAAAGGCAAAAGACGGGCCATCCATTCTGAAGGAGACAGAAGTGATCCAAAAACGCCAAGTTATCACCCTAGTCTCCGAATCTGACTGCAACAAGCTCGATCTATTCGTGACAGTAGCTGGTGCTTGGTCCTGCATCACGAAAGTAGATGCAGAGTGTAGTATGAGTACCAAGACAACAGGTACCCAGTAGGCATCATAGGCCGACTGAGCAGAAAAGGTGAAAACAATATGAAAAAGAGGAATAAGCCTAAATAGAAATCAACATAAGCATCTAAAGTGAAAAGAGTACTATCTACGAGAGCTACAACTAACTATACCCAACTGGGCCCCCATAAGCCCAGCCAGGACACTCGTGCGCAAGTTAAATAAAAACTCGGATGAACCCCCATAAGTCCGCCGAGTACACAGAATAGCTACAACTACCAAGGTTAGGAACCAAGAATCTGCGATGTTAGGAGCCGAAGTATTATATCATTTCCAAACCCAGAATCTCTAAGAGTCAATCGATCTAATGGTGACTTAGGGGTCGAGGCTGGGACTGGGACCCAGATGCTCGCCCGAATATTCAAAGTGGCCAAGGCCGGGACTGGGTACCCGGATGCTTGCCATAATACATAAGTGCAGGATTGGATACCCGGATGCTCGCTGTAATACATCGGTGCGGTCGAGGCCGGGACTGTGTACCCGGATGCTCGCCGTAATACATTGGTATGATCGAGGCCAGGACTGGATACCCGGATGCTCGTCATACTAGCAAGTCGGCGGAGGCCAGGACTGAGTACCCGGATGCTCCCCGATAACTCAGAACGGAGGCCGGGACTGGGTACCCGGATGCTCATAGATAATTTATCCCATGGTTTCGAATATATCCTTTCCAACTAATCAACAACAGTACCGAGAATTTCCTCCCCAATGTGTCAACTGATATGCCGCCAAAACTTGAACCGGAGCCGAAGCCAAACGATCACGAATTCTAGTATTGCCAAAGCATCTCAAAAGTTATGACTATACTGAGTTATGGGTGGGAGTGTTATTAAGAGCAAGGGTATCGCCTAGCTAAGGCCAACTACTAGGCACTAGCCCGCTACACCATTCTATAGGGATCTAAGTCCACCGGAGCGACGCCGGGCATATAAAGCAAGTTTACATCCTAAACTAAAGCCAACATACTCCACAGTATCAACAACATGCTCATTCAACTCTCCTTATAATACTAACAAATAACGATAAGATACACATGCTTCTAAATACCTGAAAAACCTGATAACAAGCCTAAAGCATGATTTCTAACACCTATACTAAGGCCAACATACTCCACAGTATCAACAACATGCTCATTCAACTCTCCTTATAATACTAACAAATAACGATAAGATACACATGCTTCTAAATACCTGAAAAACCTGATAACAAGCCCAAAGCATAATTTCTAACACCTATACTAAGGCCAACATACTCCACAGTATCAACAACATGCTCATTCAACTCTCCTTATAATACTAACAAATAACGACAAGATACATCTGCTTCTAAATACCCGAAAAACCCCATAACAAGCCTAAAACATGATTTCTAACACCTGAGATATACAATTAAACTACCCAACCAAAATCCCAACTA
This sequence comes from Solanum dulcamara, assembly GCF_947179165.1. Classification (NCBI taxonomy): domain Eukaryota; kingdom Viridiplantae; phylum Streptophyta; class Magnoliopsida; order Solanales; family Solanaceae; genus Solanum; species Solanum dulcamara. The sequence goes on along the minus strand of NC_077238.1, from coordinate 50,453,111 downwards.
TTTCAACATGCTTTCACACATTCTAACTCAATCTAAAGAAAGGTAAACCGTAGCCTACCTGTAGGCTAAACACGCGAGCTTCAAATCACTGTGCTGGAGCTTTTCCCTTTCGAACGACCTCGGAACGCTGCCAAACTGTCAAAAATAGAACCACAACGTCGATACGGTCGTTTAGATACTAGTTTCATAATTTTTGGAAATGGACCAATTTTTGGGTCGAAAACGGGAATTGTGGGACCCACATACGAAATTCCGGATTTGACCCCCAAAACAGGTTCTAAACGTCACCCCAAGCACACAAATCAGATTTATAACATAATTCGGAGTGGGAAATTACGTAAGACGATCAAAAATCAATTCCCACATTTTAAACTAAGAAAACGATATAAGGCAGCCTCTTTACACGCCGATTTCTCAAAAACGAAAATCTGTCAATCAAAACAAATTATACCATGACGTTCCTTGCGAAAAAACCCACAATCTAGCCTCAAGAATCACTCAAAATGGAGTTATATTGACAAAGATACACTCTTTCAAAATTCAATAAAATTTCATTCCGAAAATCACTAAATCTGCAGCTAAAAATCAATTTATTACCTCGAACGACGTGCCAAAAACAGATTCTGAAACTTCCACGATGTTCTCCTTAAATTTCCACGCAAGATAGCCTCTGGAATCACCCAAATCGGATTTATATTGGTCAAGAAATAACTTGTCAAAGTTATTCAAAAATCCATTCCGGAAATGGACACTGCTGCAAATAATATCACCATTTTTACCTGAATCGAATGCTCCAAATCAGTTTCCAAGCTCCCCAATGCGTTCTCCACGAAAAATCTCACAATTTTGCCTTTTGAATCACCCAATTTAGAGCTCTAGAACTCAAGAAATGAGGGTTCAAAGTTGAGAGAAAAATCTGAAAATCTGGTGCAAAATCTGCGCTATTGCACCAGATTTTTCTGGTTTCCATTATTTAAAGTCTCCGAATGGACCCTCGGAATTCGTTCGGAATCCGATAAAAATAAACCAGATATGCTACCCTACTAAATTCGATATTCCGGACTCAATGGCGCATTCAGAATTCCCATACGAGATCATTTTAATAAAAAGTGGGTCCCACACCCTAGAATCATTTTAAGTGATATTCCACAACGGGCCTCGATATTAGTCCGGAAGCCTCAAAAAGCGAACGAAGGGTCGTTCTAGACCAAAATCAACATTTTGGAACTAACCGCGCTGTCAGAATTTTTATTCGAGAGCATTTTCCAAGAATGTTGACCAAAGTCAACTATAGGCTAAGTTTCAAAGTCAAAAGCGCCAAATAGCCTCAAACTCGTATCGATTGACTCGATAGTCATTCTAACAGAGCTACTAGCCTAATTTGGTTATTCCAGAGCTGATGGAACTATCAGAATTTGAATTCGAGATTTCGTTAGCCCAAAACTCAAAAAGTCGCAACTAAACTAACTTAGGCCTTTAAAATACCAAAATGGATTCGGGACCTCTAAAAATTCAACCAACACTTCTTCTAGACCAAAAACCATCTCCTGAATCCAACGGAGTTATCGGAATTCCATTCCGACATCGGAACTCCAAAAGTTGACCAAAGTCAAACCTTGGCTTAAAGTTTCCTTCAAATTCTCAACTCAAGGCCTCAAATCTTCGTTACAGCTCCAAAACTGATTCCGTAAAGTCTCCTAAGCCTATTTCGATATTTCGGAGCTGCTGGAATCGACGGAATTCCATTCTGAGACTCGTAGCTTCAATTGACCCCAAATACCACTTTTTAACACTTAAAGCTTATGAAACTCATAATTTCCAAGGACTTAGCTTTTCATAGGATTTTCTAAAAATCAACACCCGGTAACAATTAGAAATGACTCGGGGTATCTTAAGGGAGGGGTAAAATGGTCATTTTACAAAAATTCCAAAAATGACCTTGAGGGTCATTACACAAGTTTACCTTTTTCTTTATCAATACGAGGTATTTATGTCGTATCATCTTTATCATTGTTCTCTAATTGAGAAATCTTGTGATCATAAATCATTTGCTTATGTTTGAGAATTTTAATCTCATTTTTTAGTTATTCAACTTCAATTTTTAAATCATTAAAAGAAGTGTCTCTGACTACAGTATCAGTCTTTTTATCAAGACGAGTAAGAACTTCATTTATAGAATAGGGTTTTGAATCAAAATAAATATTTGATTTAGAAGATTTCGAAGATGTAGAAGGTTGAGAGCTAGATGCCATATGAATTATCTTACTCCTCATATTTTCATTAGATATTTTCTTTAACAATTCAATCACATTTTCAAAAGTAATTGTATTAATATTTAAATCTTCAAACCGATTGGAGCTTAAAAAATTAATCTATTTTACACAGGAAATTCTCAACTTTACAATTAGCACCACATTCATTAAGCGTGTTGTTATCATTATTAGAAAAATCAAGAAGTTCCGTCTCGCTCTCAGATCTATCAAACCTACATTCTATCTCAGAGTAATAATCAGATTCTGAACCTGAAGTGTGTTACAAACTATAAACTTTATCATAAAGATTCTCTTCGAGGTTCAACGATTTAAGTTTTTGAAATTTGCAATTGGGAGCATGTAACGACCCATTAGGTCATTTTGAGTATTAGGAATTTTTAGTTCATAAAAGACTCATCCCGTAAATTTTTAATTGGATATTTTGGACTTTTCAATAATTACGGTTATTTAGTTGAGGGGAAAACTTAGATAATTTATTTAATTAATGGATTAAAGTATTAATTTAATTAATACTTTATACCAATTATTAAAGGAAAAGGATAGGGTTTATAAATTTTTATACCTAATTAGTTGGATCAAAAAGAAAGAAAAAAAATGAAGAGACCAGCGACGAAGAACAAAACAGAACGCAGAAGCTGGGGAAAGAATACGGAGGAAGAAAGAAAAGAAAGGAGAAAAGAAAAATAAAGGAGAAGAGAAAAATAGGAATTTTCATTCCAAAGCGTCAAGATAATTATTCTCATCCTTTCCATTAAATTTTTATGTAATTATGAACATATTTTTAGAGTATATTAATGGAGAAACAATGCTTAAATAAGAAAATATGACCCTAAGGTCTTCACATAAAATCTTGATTTGGGGATCGAATAACGATCTGTTTTAGCTGAAATTTAACATGTGAGTTTATTTTATCATGAGAGAACATAATCGAAAAGAAAATTTCAGAATTAACTTCAATGACTCGGGATGACATTTTGACCTAATTTTTTATCCGAAAATAAATATAGGTATATGGGTGTCATTAGATTCGTATTCTTATATATATTATGTATTTGAATAGATTTTGATCATTCGAAAGCGTTACAAAAGTCTCAATTTTAAAGTGATTATTTAATTTAATTGAGGTTTAACCCTAGTTTTGAAATTCAAAAAATATGAGAGTTGACATGTTAAGTGGCATCAAGATTAGAAACGTTTTTATAGAATTAGGTGAGTTATTGGGTCTAGGTTAAACATATATATATATAATATTGGTGTTTACAAATTAGTTTACTTATAAAAATTATATATTTGATAGATTGAAATTGGTCTGAGATATTGAAGAAAGGAAAGACATTGGTGGATTAGCTTGCTTTACTTTGGTTCTTCAGTGGAGGTAGGTTATGGTTTTTATTCTATATCATAGATAGACTCTTAATAGTGATTGATATTCATTGAATAATGTGTGAAGTTTACTACGCATTTAATTGTTGTTGTTTGGATGGTTGATATGCTGTTCTGATTGGTTTGAAGTCTTGAGGCCATGAAATCCATAATCTTGAACTTGCCCTATCAAAAAAAAGGTGCCTTAAATAAAGAAGGCTTGATGAAATATTGTTAATGAAGTAGAATGTAATTATGAAGAATGATAAATTAATTATATTTGGATCGGGTGTCACATTTTGACATGGTATATTTGGATTAGGTGTCACATTCCGACACGGTATATTTGGATCGGGTGTCACGTTCCGACATGGTAATATTAAAAGAAAATAAATTAAAATGACTTAATACTACCCAATCTGCAAAGACTCATTTTTCAAAAAAGTGTGATATGGAGGCTTGAGTCCTCATGTGTGATCTTGATATTGTTGACTGGTTATGTAATTGTTCATTGGTTGCCACCTGTTAAGTGTTATTGTTGATTTCTCGCTATTACTTTATGCATATTGATTTCTATTTTGAGTCGACCGATGATACCTACTCAGTACATGTTGTCCTGTACTGACCCCTACTTGTATCTTTGTTTTTTTTTTGTGGAGTGCAGCGAGTCTTCCATCGGCTTTGACTCGACCTCAATTCTAGTCAGTGTCCAGTTCATTGGATTGCAGGGTGAGCTATCCTTCTAGCTGGCGATGGAATCTCTTATCATGGCATGACATCCTTAGTTTTCGGACATGTTATGTTATTTATTTGGTGTTTGATAATTCGATACGTAGTTTTAAAATTTAGATGTCCTCCATGTGATGACTTTCAGGTTTTGGAAAAAACGTATTTATTTGAGCTTCCGCGTTATTATCATATATATTAGTTGGGATTTGTATCGTTGGTTCTCCCACCTAGAAGGTTAAGTGTGGGTGCCACTCACGACCCATTTTGGGTCATGACAAACTTGGTATCAGAGCTTTAGGTTTGGTGATCTCATCACAGAAGTATAAGTCTAGTAGAGTCTTGCGAAACGGTACAGGGATGCCTTTACTTTTCTTTAAGAGGCTAAGGGGCTTTAGGAAAACTCTATTCCTTCTTTCGTGCTATTACTTGAATCCAATTAGTATCTAGGTGATACGAATTGGTATCTGATCTTCTTCACTCTATTTTTGCAAATATTCAGAACTAAAACAATAGCATCGCCTGAGCCAGCCATTAGGGTTGTAGCTAGAGGGGGTTAGTGATGAGAGATCATGGTAGAGGTCGTAGGAGAAAGCCCACCAAGGGAAGAGATCAGGCAGCTAGGCAACGTCTTCTGACTTCTTCATAGAAAAGTATATCCCCTGGACCTAGAGGGACAAGAGGGGAGATGAGTTCCAAAATATAGAACAAGGAAAGATATTCGTTGTAGCTTGTGAGACCAGGTTTCGTGCCTTATCCAAATATGCTATGCAACTTTGCTTTACTCCAGAAGAGCAGATTTCACCACTTTCTGAAAGGATTATGGTCAGAATCTCTACTACATTTTCATAAATTGAGTGCATATCAAAGAAGGTCAGGATATGACTACTATAATGATATCGATGCTTACTTAGTTAGATTATGGATTGTGTTACTTCTGTTAGCGACCTGACCTACGAAAAATGTATATCGCTTGGAATAGAGACAGAATGGGTCAAATTTGGTAATATTTTGTAGTTATTCAATGGGTAGGAAGGTGCGGGTCATTTGGGGTATGGTCTTCTCAATAGGTATAATGTGTTCTAGTGGTAGATCTTAGATACGATTAATGCTTTTAGTTTGTTGAGTATATTCCAAAGATTCTAAATAATAATTGGTGACTTCATTGTAAGCTCCAAGAGAGTGGATCGTATAGGAACGAAAATATTATAGTTACAGAAAGACCCAAAAAGTACACTTGGGTAACGGTAATCAAAGATTTTAGTAAGAACGTGCATATAAAATTGGGTTAGACCTTTAAAAGTGGTTGATTCTGTGATAGACATAAAGGGGGTAAAGCTAGATAGCTTCGCTACAAAGTCCATTATTATGCTTTCCCCGAGAGGTCAGAGGTAGAGACATTCGATGCTATTATCAAATGTACTCTTCTGATCTATGATAGCTTGGCTTTAGTATTATTTGATCCTGGATCCACATTTTCTTATGTATCTTCTGTATTTGTTGATGGACTCGATTTACATTGTGACTTAATTAACATGCCTATTCGTGTTTCTACTATTGTTGATAAGTCTGCGCTAGTTGAGAAAGTATATAGGTCTTGCCTTGTTACTTTTGTGGGGAGCAGAACTTATGTAGATTTGATGACTTTGATGTAATCTTGGGTATGACTTGGCTCTCCCCAAATTTTGCTATCTTAGATTGCAATACTAAGTCTGTGACATTAGCCAAGCCTGGGATGGATCAATTGGTATGGGAGGGTTACTATCTTCCCACCCTAGTTCGAATTATTCTTTTCTTCGTGCTAAGAGGTTGGTGAGTAAGGGTTGTTTAGCCTTCCTAGCACATCTCAGGGATGATAGTTCTGAAGTGCCATCGATTGAGTCTATTTCGATAGTGCGTGAGTTTATTAATGTTTTTCCCGCAGGCTTACCTGGTATGCAACCTGATAGGGATATAGATTTTTGTATCGACATGGAGCCTGGCACTCGCCCTATTTTTATTCCACCTTATAGAATGGCCCCGGCTGAGTTGAGAGAGTTAAAGGCCTAACTTCAGGAATTTTTGGGTAGATGTTTTATTAGACCGAGAGCCTCTCCTTGGGGTGCTCTAGTTTTATTTGTAAAGAAGAAGGATGGTAGCCTTCGTATATGCATAGACTACAGGTAGCTGAACAAGGTGACTATTAAAAATAGGTATCCCCTTCCTCGCATCGATGACTTATTCGATTAGTTAGAGGGTGCTTGTGTTTTCTCAAAAATTGATTTGAGGTTCGGTTACCATCAGTTGAAAATATGGGCAGCAGATGAACTGAAGACTGCGTTTCGAACTAGGTATGGACACTATGAATTCTTGGTAATGTCTTTTGGGCTTACAAATGCACCTACTGCTTTCTTGAGTCTGATGAATGGAATCTTTAAGCCATATTTGGATCTCTTCGTTATTATTTTTATTGATGATATATTGATCTACTCAAAGAGCAGAAAAGAACATGAAGAGCATCTGAGAATTGTTCTGGATTGTTAAGGGAGAAAAGGCTATATGCTAAATTCTCCAAGTGTGATTTCTGGCTTGATTCAGTGTCTTTCTTAGGGCACGTGATTTCTAAAGAGGGAGTGATGGTGGATCCCCAAAAGATTGAAGTAGTAAAGAGTTGGGCAAGACCCACTAATGTCTCAGAGGTAAGGAGCTTTATTGGTTTAGCTAGCTACTACCGCCGGTTCATCAAGGGATCTGCTTCCATTGCTTCCCAGCTGACCAATCTGACCAAGCAGAAAGTTCCATTTATGTGGTCGGACGACTGTGAAGAGAGATTTTTAAAACTCAAGACTTTATTAACTACTGTACCGATTCTTGCCTTACCAGTAGAAGGTAAGAATTTCATTATTTATTGTGATGCATCATATTTTGGTTTAGGCGCAGTGCTAATGCAGAAGAAGAATGTAATTTCCTATGCTTCAAGCTAATTGAAGGTACATGAATTTGAGAGAGACTTGAATTTGAGGCAGAGAAGGTGAATGAAATTGTTAAAGGACTATGATATCACTATTCTTTATCACCCGGGAAAGGCTAATGTAGTGGCTGATGCCTTGAGCAAAAAAGTAGGGAGCATGAGAAGTTTAGCTCATTTGTAGGTTTTCAGACGTCCATTAGCTACAGAGGTTCAAACTCTGGCCAATAGCTTTATAAGGCTAGAAGTAACTCAGAAAGGAGGATTCTTGGCCTGTGTGGAGGCAAGATCTTCTTTCCTTGAGTAGATTAAAGAAAAGCAATTTGATGATGAGAAGCTGAGCCGAATTTGTGATATGGTCTTGCAGAGAGAGACCAAAGAGGCTGTGATTGATGAGGAAGGCGTCTTGAGGATTAATGGACGGGTATGTGTGCCCCGTATTGGTAATTTGATTCAGATTATTCTTGTAGAGGCTCACAGTTCAAGGTACTCTATACATCCTGGTGCAACTAAGATGTATTGCAATCTGAGACAGTATTACTGGTGGAGCAGAATGAAGCATGACATTGTTGATTTTGTTACCCATTGTCCAAATTGTCAACAGGTAAAATATGAGCATCAAAGGCCTAGAGGGACACTTCAAAAAATGCCCATTCCTGAATGGAAGTGGGAAATGATTGTAATGGATTTTGTGGTCGGCCTTCCAAAGGCCTTTGGTAAGTTTGATTCGATATGGGTGATTATTGATAGGTTAACTAAGTCTGCTCACTTCATTCCAGTCAAGGTGACTTATGATGCTGAGAAATTAGCAAAACTCTATATCCGCGAGGTTGTTCGATTACATGGAGTTTCGATTTCTATCATATCAGATAGAGGTATGCAATTTACTTCTAACTTTTGGAGGACCTTGCATGCTGAGTTAGGTACTAGATTGGATCTTAGTACTGCATTTCACCCTCAAACCGATGGGCAGTCTGAGAGGACGATTCAAGTGCTAGAGGATATGCCTCGTGCGTGCGTGATAGATTTTGGCGGTCATTGGGATCAGTTCCTACCCATAGCAGAGTTTTCGTATAATAATAGCTATCACTCGAGTATTGATATGGCTCCATTTGAGGCATTGTATGAAAGGAGATGTAGGTCTCCTATTGGTTGGTTTGATGCATTTGAGGTGAGACCTTGGGGAACTAATCTTTTGAGAGAATCATTAGAGAAGGTGAAATTCATTCAGGAGAAGCTTCTAGCAGTTCAGAGCAGCTCAGATCAGGCAGAAAAAGTATGCAGACCGAAAGGTCAGGGACATGGAGTTTATGGAGGGAGAGCAAGTATTGTTGAAAGTTTCACCCGCGAAGGGTATGCTGAGATTTGGTAAGCGAGGTAAGCTTAGTCCGAGGTATATTGGGCCATTTGAAGTTCTTAAGCGTGTTGAAGAGGTGGCCTACGAATTGACTTTACCTCCAGGATTGTCTAGAGTGCACCCATTGTTTCATGTATGCTAAAGAAATATCATGGTGATGGAAACTATATTATTCATTGGTATTCGGTCTTGCTTGATGAAAATTTGTCTTACCAGGAGGAACCTGTAGATATTCTTCATAGGGAGGTCCGCAAGTGGAGGAATCGCCGTGTTGAGGAGTCCACTTGAGAGATTGAGACTGATATGCGTGAAAGATATCCACATCTTTTCGTCGAGTCAGGTACCCTTTTTAACCCTCGCTCTGTAAATTGGTATCTGTTGTAATGACCCATTAGGTTGTTTTGAGTATTAGGAATTTTTAGTTCATAAAAGACTCATCCCGTAAATTTTTAATTGGATATTTTGGACTTTTCGATAATTACGATTATTTAGTTGAGGGGAAAACTTGGATAATTTATTTAATTAATGGGTTAAAGTGTTAATTTAATTAATACTTTATACCAATTATTAAAGGAAAAGGATAGGGTTTATAAATTTTTATACCTAATTAGTTGGATCAAAAAGAAATAAAAAAAATGAAGAGAACAGCGACGAAGAACAAAACAGAACGCAGAAGCTGGGGGAAAAAATACGGAGGAAGAAAGAAAAGAAAAGAGAAAAGAAAAATAAAGGAGAAAAGAAAAATAGGAATCTTCATTCCAAAGCGTCAAGGTAATTATTCTCATCCTTTTCATTAAATTTTTATGTGATTATGAACATATTTTTAGAGTATATTAATGGAGAAACAACGCTGAAATATGAAAATATGACCCTAGAGTTCTTCACATAAAATCTTGATTTGAGGATCGAATAACGATCTGTTTTAGCTGAATTTTGACATGTCAGTTTATTTTATCATGAGTGAACATAATTGGAAAGAAAATTTTAGATTTGACTTCAATGACTCGGGATGACATTTTGACCCAATTTTTTATTCGAAAATAAATATAGCTATATGGGTGTCATTAGATTCGTATTCTTATTAATATTATGTATTTGAACAGATTTTTGATCGTTCGAAAGCATTATAAAAGTGTCAAGTTTTAAAGTGATTATTTAATTTAATTGAGGTTTAACCCTAGTTTTGAAATTCAAAAAATATGAGAGTTGACATGTTAAGTGGCATCAAGATTAGGAACGTTTTTATTGAATTGGGTGAGTTATTGGGTCTAGGTTAAACATATATATAATATTGGTGTTTACGAATTAGTTTAGTTATAAATATTATATATTTGATAGATTGAAATTGGTTTGAGACATTGATGAAATGAAAGACATTGGTGGATTAGCTTGCTTTACTTCGGTTCTTCGGTGGAGGTAGGTTATGGTTTTTTTTCTATATCATAGATAGACTCTTAATAGTGATTGATATTCATTGAATAATGTGTGAAGTTTACTACACATTTAATTGTTGTTGTTTGGATGGTTGATATGCTATTCTGATTGGTTTGAAATCTTGAGGCCATGAAATCCATAATATTGAACTTGCCCTATCAAAAAAAAGGTGCCTTAAATAAAGAAGGCTTGATGAAATATTGTTAATGAAGTAGAATGTAATTATGAAGAATGATAAATTAATTATATTTGGATCGGGTGTCACGTTCCGACATGGTATATTTGGATTAGGTGTCACGTTCCGACACGGTATATTTGGATTGGGTGTCACGTTCCGACATGGTAATATTAAAAGAAAATAAATTAAAATGACTTAATACTACCCAATCTGCAAAGACTCATTTTTCAAAGAAGTGTGATATGGAGGCTTGAGTCCTCATGTGTGATCTTGATATTGTTGACTGGTTATGTAATTGTTCATTGGTTGCCACCTGTTAAGTGTTATTGTTGATTTCTCGCTATTACTTTATGCATATTGATTTCTATTTTGAGTCGACCGATGATACCTACTCAGTACATGTTGTCCTGTACTGACCCCTACTTGTATCTTTGTTTTTTTTTTTTTGTGGAGTGCAGCGAGTCTTCCATCGGCTTTGACTCGACCTCAATTCTAGTCAGTGTCCAGTTCATTGGATTGCAGGGTGAGCTATCCTTCTAGCTAGCGATGGAATCTCTTGTCATGGCATGATGTCCTTAGTTTTTGGACACGTTATGTTATTTATTTGGTGTTTGATAATTTGAGACTTAGTTTTAGAATTTAGATGTCCTCCATGTGATGACTTTCAGGTTTTGGGAAAAATGTATTTATTTGAGCTTCCTCGTTATTATCATATATATTAGTTGGGGTTTGTATCGTTGGTTCTCCCACCTAGGAGGTTAAGTGTGGGTGCCACACACGGCCCATTTTGGATCATGACAGAGCAATATGCCCATATTGCCCACATTCATAACATTTGATTTTACTAAGAGCTTTTTTAGATGGATTCTTGGTAAATCTATTAGATTTTCTATAGGCTTTCTTAGCGTCACATTTTTTTTTGCTCCGTCGAGAACGACAAAGCTTCCTATAAGGTTTATTGGGATAATCTTCCCTTTAGCATCGGTGTTTATTGGACCCTTTTTTGTGACTAGTAGATGGTACTGCTACACCAAATTGGTTACAAAAATCTCTTAACTGAGAACACTCATTTTTCTTATTGAGCTTAAGTTGTTGAGTTAATTTAAGCTCGTTACACAGATTTAATCCTTCTTGTGTACAAGTGACAATTAATTGACCATAAGTAAGTTGCTCATAAGGAATAGCCGAATTGCTTCTCCTAAGAGATTTTCTAACTCTTTATGCAAATAATGGAGGAAGACCATCAATAAATCTTGATTTCCAGTAAGATAAATTACTTTCGGGTAATTCCATGATACGACTTAAAAATGTGTCTTTATACCACATAAATTCTCCTAAATTCTTAAATCTAAGTCCATTTAATAAAGTTCTTAAAGCTTCATTTTGATTTGTAAATCTACCATTAAAATATTCTAATATGGTAAGGATCAGTGTTTAAACTGCATCTTGACGATAAGTCTTGACTAGTGTTTCGGATATGTCTTCTTCAGAGACGGCTGCCTCTTTATTTACTTCTTTTGTCATAGAAGTAGAAATGACTATTTTAGCTTCGGCGGATAAGAAATTATCACACCATCCACAAAATTGACCAGTAAATCATGTAACAATCATTATGCAAGTAGTATGATCTGAATTTTTGTTAGTAGATTTATAAATAGTAGCATACATCAACATCCGATGTACAAGAATGGAGACTTGTCTATAAGTTAAGCCATCAAGATTCCATTCATAGATTTGGTCACCGCTATAAGCTATGTTGGCTTGAATCCAATCGCGTTCCTCAATTAATATGTCTTGAGGAGTAGGGCGTGGATAATAATAGGTCATCATGGTTGCATTTGTGGCATACTTTATATGTTTGAGAGTCCTATCGCGATCTCTTCTATACTTTATATCTAAGGCATTGACCTCAGAAATATTATTGTTAATGGAAAAATTATCTATCATTCCAATAGGTTTATCATTTAAATTGGCTAGCTTCTTATCAAGAAGTATTTCTAAATCGGTTAACGACTTAGTTTTAAAATCCTTTACTTCAATAGGTCGTTGAATATGAGTAGGGATTTTAAGAAATTATTTATTTTCAGATGTGGTGGCAATAAGATTTGCCTTACTTATACTCCTAGACTTAATTAAAATAATTAACTCATCGATTTTGGTATCAAGGAAACTAATATGTTCACCAATAACTTTAACATATAAACTCAAATAATTATTATGGGCAATCAAATTATTGATTTCACGAATGCTAATTTTAGCAACATCATTATCAATGAATTTAAGAAAGGCGGAGTGTAACAACCCCTAAAATGTTGTATGTCGGTATTTCAATTCTCGACGAAAATAATACAGCCTCGGTATTTTGGGCATAACTTTTCATAGGTTGGTCCAAATTAGGTGCTTCAAATTTCTTGGTAATCACAACATCCTTACCTACAACTTTCATGAGAACATAACTTCAAATTCGGAGTATAAGTAGGTTAAATAAATTAATCTTTGCAAGATATAGTGCTGTGACGGAATTGAGTATTGATAGAAGAAAATTCATATCTCACTGTAGGTTGATCCAAATTAGTTGATTCTTGAACGATATGAAACTAGACTTCCATATCTACAATTCTTATGAAGAAACCAAATCCTAATAAGGAATTTATCTTATTCAAACGTAGCTTCGAAAAAGAGTATTCTGTTAAAAAGAACTCATCTTACCTACCATGGAAACATCTAGATACATTTGACATCATGCATGACATCAATTGTCCTCCATTTAACATCATCCATGACATCGATATATTCCATTAAATTTTCAGATTTTTCTTTATAATTATTTTATTTATTGTTAGGTCCCTCTTTCCCACCTATAAATACCCACCTTATTTCCTCATTTTATTCATCAAGCTTTCTTAAGCATTTCTTTTCTCTATATACTTCTTCTCAAATATAGTTTTAGTTTTAGTAGTATAAAAATACTACTCCGGTTATTCTTATACTCCGGGTAGTACACAAAACGCTCCGGCAAGAAGAAAAGGCTAGGGGTCCAAGAGTGTCAAATTCGGAGTAAACCTTTGGATTTAAGGTATGTAAGGCTTTCATAGCGTTGGATTGAGTTCGTCCATGCGCCCAATATTTAAATTTATTATAATTGAGTTATAGTTGAGTTTTATCCAAATTTTGAATTCTAGATGAATTAATTCTTCTTCTATTGAGTTTGATATATTTATGCATTAATATTATTATTATTGTTATCTCTCATATTATTGGAATTATTGTTCATGGATACTTTCCCATGAATCCTAATTGATTAGATGTTCATGAATATTTTTACATATGTTTTGAGTAAAGATGTTGGCTTTTTATTATTTTCATTGATAAAAAGAAAGTTATATGAATTAATACTATATATGTATTTTATTGAGTTTTAAAAGAGCATAAGAGTTGAGTTTGAATGAATTTGAGTAAATGATGTTTTGAGCAAGATGTTTTGATAAGATGTAAATGATGTTTTCGAAGTATAATAATTGATGAAGAGGTAATGAGATGAGTTTGATGATTTAAATTAAAGTCCAATGAGACTAGATGATGAGTTTAATATGAGCACATATTTTGGGAGTAGTATTGAGCACCGAGCTGGGTAAGAGTTTAATTGACTCAAACCCCAGAACTACGTAGCCAGCGTAGGATGGAGGCTATGCCTCTTAAGTCCCAAAAAGAGGACTTTGATGAGTGTATCCAAGATGATGATGTCCTTTACCCTAGCAAGGTATGGGATGGATGTGGCAACGACATCGCTTCGTTGTATCATCGCTAGCTCATAAGTGATGGTTGTCGGTTAGAGAAACTCCCAACTGAGTAAGCATTGCTTATTACTATTATTTTTATATTTTAAACTTGCATTACATATTGATGTTGAGATAATATTGAGTTTTGAGCTGAGTTTTCTCAAGAGGACTTTATTGATATCTGTCTTTACCTTCCTGCCATTTTATATACTCGTACATTTGACGTATTGACGTCATTCGACCTGCATCATTTTATGATGCAGATATAGGTGTTAAAGATCCTCAACAGGCGTTTCGTTGAAGATCATTATTTTTCAGCTATTTGGTGAGTTCTTCTTGTATTCGGAGGAACTCTTTATCCTTTAATTATTGTTGAGTATTATATTTCTTTTAAGGTAGCCATGGAAATATCATTGGTACCATCTAAGAGTATTAGAGGCTTCATAGACAGAGTTTGATGATGTAATCGAAGTAGTTCTCCTTAGAAACTACTTCTTCTAAGAATTATCTATTTTTCCTTTGATTATGACAATCCCACATTAGTATTATTAAGTCTTCCGCTGATGAACAAATGAGTAATGAGACCAAGTGGTTCTCTGGGAAGCCAGAGATGGTTTTTGAGTGCCGGCCACGCCTAGGGTACCCTCTCGGGGCATGACAAACTTGGTATCAGAGTACAGAGTTCAAGAGTCCTAGGGTGTCTATGAAGCCGTGTCTAGTATAGTCTTGTTTATGGGTGTGTCATGCATCACACTTATAATCAGGAAGCTATAGGATATTAGGAATTATTTCACTTCTTTTATAATCTGAGTTCGTGCGATAGAGTTTAACTCTATAAAAGCTTTCTTTCTAATTCGTGCGTTTACACGTTTCAGACATGCCTCCTAAACGTTCAACTAGTCAGAGGAACGCTTCCAGTATTGAGGTTTCACAGCCAGTAATGCCTCCACGGAGAACTAGGGGCCGACCTGCAAGGTCTACTGAGGTACCCCAAGTACCTACTGTTCAGACCACTCCTACTTCTGAGGAAGATTTTTGAGGATTGATTGCTATGCTCACTCAGTTGGTGGCTGCTTGCAATAGTAGCCAAAGTTCACCAACTCCTAGCTCTAGTTATCAAGAGCCGTCTGCTGCCACAAGGCTCAGAGATTTTCTAAGAATGAATCAGCCGGTCTTCACGGGTTCCAACATTGATGAAGACCCCCAAAATTTTATTGATAAGATGTGGAAGATACTAAAAGCAATGCATGCTACAGAGATTGAGGGGGTTGAGTTGGTTTCTTATCAACTCAAGGATGTGGCAAATGTCTGGTATAACCAGTGGGAAGAAAGTAGAGGTGAGGATGCAGAGCCTGCTCTTTGGGATGAGTTTGAAAGACCATTTCTTAGTAACTTCTTTCCCCAAGAGCTATGTGAAGCAAAAATTGAGGAGTTTGTGAACCTCAAGCAAGAGAGTATGACTGTGAAAGAGCATAGTTTGAAGTTTATTCAATTGTCCAAATATGCCCCAGAAATGATTCCTCATATGAGGTCTAAGATGAGAAAGTTTGTCTTTGGCCTAGGCAAACATGTAAAGAAAGAATGTAAGGCAATGCTAATGATTTCTGACATGGATTTTTCTAGATTGATGGTATATGCTCAGCAGGTTGAGGATGACAAGAAAAAGGACCGAGAGGAACACCTAAGCAAGAAGGCTAAGTCTGCTGGGCATGAGAATGAGCAGAAGCAAGGGAAGGGTAACAAGTCTTTCTTTCAAAAAAGGTCTTCCAATTATGCACCTTCCCCAACAAATGCTTTTACACCTAATACCAGGTATGATCAGAGATCTCTAAGTCACCAAAACTTTTGATCTCAAGGTTCTCAATCCTAATTAAGTATGGCTCAAGGTTCTAGAGGAAAACCACCATGTTCTAGATGTGGGAGGCTCCATTTGGGAGAGTGTCGTGTGGGCACCAATGCTTGCTACGGATGTGGAAAGACAGGTCACTTCCAGAATAAGTGTCCTTCAAAGAGGCAGGGAGATGGAAGTAGTAGAGCTCAGTTTTCTTTTGCAGCTCCACAGAATAGAGGTAATCATAGAGGTGTAGCTTCAAGTGCAGGTGGGGGAACCAACCGTCTGTATGCTATGGGTAGTCGCCAAGACCAAGAAAATGCACCCGATGTTGTTACTAGTATGCTCCGAGTCCTTTCTTTTGATGTGTATGCATTACTTGATCCGGGTGCTACATTATCTTTAGTGACTCCTTACTTGGCTAGTAAATTTGAGATCCTTCCTGAGTGTCTTCTTGAGCCTTTCAGTGTGTCTACTCCTGTTGGTGATTCTATCTTAGCTGAGAGGGTCTATAGAAATTGTATTGTGTCAATCTATCATAGGGATACCATGGCTGACTTAGTTGAGTTGGACATGGTTGATTTTGATGTGATTCTTGGTATGAACTGGCTTTATTCTTGTTATGCTTCAGTTGATTGTAGGACCCAAATTGTTAAGTTTCAATTTCCAAACGAGCCTATCTTAGAGTGGAAGGGGAATTCTGTAGTGCCTAGGGGTAAATTTATTTCCTACCTTAAGGTCAGAAAATTAATCTCTAAGGGATGTATATATCATATAGTCCGAGTCAAAAATATTAATGATCAGACTCCATCTCTTGAGTCAGTTCCCATTGTGAATGCGTTTCGTGAAGTCTTTCCTAAGGATCTACCCGGAATCCCTCCTGATAGAGAGATAGACTTTGGTATTGATGTCCTTCCTGATACACAACCTATCTCCATTCCTCCTTATAGGATGGCTCCTGCTGAGTTGAAAGAGTTGAAAGAACAACTGAAAGACCTCTTAGATAAGGGGTTTATTAGGCCAAGTGTCTCACTCTGGGGCTCTCCTGTCCTATTCGTGCGAAAGAAAGATGGATCCCTTAGAATGTGCATTGATTACCGACAGTTAAATAAGGTCACCATTAAAAACAAGTACCCTCTCCGTAGAATAGATGATTTATTTGACCAACTTCAGGGTGCCACATGCTTCTCTAAGATAGACCTCAGATCAGGCTATCACCAGTTGAAAGTAAGAGAATGTGACATCTCAAAGACGACTTTTCAAACCCGCTATGGTCATTTTGAGTTTCTTGTTATGTCCTTTGGATTGACAAATGCTCCAGCAGCTTTTATGGACCTCATGAACCGAGTATTCAAGCCATACCTAGATACGTTTGTAATTGTGTTCATCGATGATATTTTAGTCTACTCTAGAAGTAAGAGTAAGCATGCTAATCACCTTAGGATTGTTCTTCAAACTCTTAAAGAGGAGGAGTTGTATGCTAAGTTTTCAAAGTGTGAGTTTTGGCTTGAGTCTGTAGCATTCCTAGGCCATATTATATCTGGTGATGGAATCCAAGTTGATACTCAAAAGATTGAGGCAGTTGAGAACTGGCCCCGACCTACCTCTCCAACCGACATAAGGAGTTTCTTAGGTTTGGCTGGTTACTATAGGAGGTTTGTTGAGGGATTTTCATCTATATCCTCACCATTGACTAAGCTGACTCAGAAGAAGGCTAAGTTTCAATGGTCTGATGCTTATGAGAAAAGTTTTCAAGAGTTGAAAGCTAGATTGACTACTGCTCCAGTACTATCCCTACCCGAAGGAACAGATGGTTTTGTAATCTATTGTGATGCTTCAAGATTTGGGTTGGGATGTGTATTGATGCAGAAAGGGAAGGTCATTGCCTATGCCTCCAGGCAGCTTAAGACTCATGAGAGGAACTACCCCACTCATGACCTTGAGTTGGCAGCTGTGGTATTTGCTCTTAAGATCTGGCGTCACTATCTTTATGGTGTACATTTGGATGTGTTCACAGACCATAAGAGCTTATAGTATGTATTCAGCCAGAAGGAGCTGAATTTGAGGCAGAGGAGATGGCTAGAGTTGCTCAAGGATTATGACATGAGCATTCTCTACCACCTAGGTAAAGCAAATGTAGTTGATGATGCTCTTAGCAGGTTATCTATGGGGAGTACAACCCATGTGGAAGAGGAAAAGAAGGAGTTGGCAAAGGAAGTGCATAGACTTGCATGTTTGGGAGTTCAAGTTATTGACTCTAGTGAGGGTGGTATAATAGTACGAAATGGAGCTGAATCATCTCTAGTTGCAGAGGTGAAAGAAAAGCAAGATCAGGATCCCATTCTTCTTCAACTAAAGGATGAGGTTCACAAGCAGAAGGTAATGGCTTTTACCAAAGGGGGAGATGGAGTGTTGAGATATCAAGAAAGATTATGTATTCTAAGTGTTGATGGTATTAGGGAGAGAATCATGAAAAAAGCCCATAATTCTAAGTATTCCATCCATCCAGGTTCAACAAAGATGTATCATGACTTGAGAGAAGTATACTGGTGGAGTGGAATGAAGAGAGATATAGCAGAGTTTGTGTCCAAGTGCCCTAATTGCCAACAAGTTAAAGTTGAGCACCAAAGGCCTTGTGGAGTGGCTCAAAATATAGAGATCCCAGAATGGAAGTGGGAAATGATCAATATGGACTTCATTACCGGTTTACCACGAACCCGCAAACAACATGACTCTATTGGGGTGATTGTGGATAGAGTGACTAAATCGGCCCATTTCTCGCCGGTTAAGACTACGAACGCTGCAGAGGATTATGCCAAACTGCATCTTAGAGAGATTGTTAGACTACATGGAGTTCCTTTGTCTATCATCTCTTATAGGGGAGCTCAATTTACTTCTCAGTTTTGGAAGTCATTTCAGAAGGGCTTGGGTTCAAGGGTGAACCTTAGTACTGCTTTTCATCCGCAAACAGATGGCCAGGCAGAGCGTACGATACAGACTTTGGAGGATATGTTAAGAGCCTGTGTCATTGACTTCAAAGGTAATTGGGATGATCATTTACCTCTTATTGAGTTTGCATACAATAATAGTTTCCATTCGAGTATTCAAATGGCTCCTTATGAAGCTCTGTATGGGAGGAGATGTAGATCACCAATTGGTTGGTTTGAAGTTGGTGAAGCTGAGTTGATTGGACCAGACTTGGTTCACCAAGCTATGGAGAAGGTGAAAATCATACAAGAGAGGTTGAGGACTGCTCAAAGTCGCCAGAAATCCTACACTGATGTTAGAAGAAGAGATTTGGAGTTCGAAGTGTATGATTGGGTATACTTGAAAGTTTCACCCATGAAGGGTGTGATGAGATTTGGAAAGAAAGGGAAGCTTAGTCCCCGCTACATTGGTCCTTATCAGATTATGAGGAGGGTAGGTAACGTAGCCTATGAATTGGAGTTGCCTCTAGAATTAGCTGCTATTCATCCCGTGTTTCACATCTCTATGCTTAAGAGGTGTTTGGGAGATCCTTCACTTGTTGTCCCAATTGAGAGCATTGGGGTGAAAGAGAGCTTGAGTTATGAAGAGATTCCAGTTCAAATTCTTGATCGTCAGGTTCGCAAATTAAGAACTAAGGAAGTGGCATCTGTCAAAGTCCTATGGCGAAATCAATTTGTTGAAGAAGCTACATGGGAAGCTGAAGAAGATATGAAGGCTAACTATCCTCATCTATTTATGCCTTCTGATGACGATATTCAAGGTAATATTCCTTACTTCTACCTTTGAGTCGATGTTTATTCTTGAGTTTGAGTCATTGACCATTTGAGTATCGGAGTTGATGTATTGATGATATTCATTCTTTATGTCTCCTATTTTCATCTTCATTCGAGGACGAATGATCCCAAGGGGGAGATATTGTAACAACCCCTAAAATGTTGTATGTCGGTATTTCAATTCTCGACGAAAATAATACAGCCTCGGTATTTTGGGCATAACTTTTCATAGGTTGGTCCAAATTAGGTGATTCAAATTTCTGGGTAATCACAACATCCTTACCTACAATATTCATGAAGAACATAACTTCAAATTCGGAGTATAAGTAGGTTAAATAAATTAATCTTTGCAAGATATAGTGCTGTGACGGAATTGAGTATTGATAGAAGAAAATTCATATCTCACTGTAGGTTGATCCAAATTAGTTGATTCTTGAACGATATGAAACTAGACTTCCATATCTACAATTCTTATGAAGAAACCAAATCCTAATAAGGAATTTATCTTATTCAAACGTAGCTTCGAAAAAGAGTATTCTGTTAAAAAGAACTCATCTTACCTACCATGGAAACATCTAGATACATTTGACATCATGCATGACATCAATTGTCCTCCATTTAACATCATCCATGACATCGATATATTCCATTAAATTTTCAGATTTTTCTTTATAATTATTTTATTTATTGTTAGGTCCCTCTTTCCCACCTATAAATACCCACCTTATTTCCTCATTTTATTCATCAAGCTTTCTTAAGCATTTCTTTTCTCTATATACTTCTTCTCAAATATAGTTTTAGTTTTAGTAGTATAAAAATACTACTCCGGTTATTCTTATACTCCGGGTAGTACACAAAACGCTCCGGCAAGAAGAAAAGGCTAGGGGTCCAAGAGTGTCAAATTCGGAGTAAACCTTCGGATTTAAGGTATGTAAGGCTTTCATAGCATTGGATTGAGTTCGTCCATGCGCCCAATATTTAAATTTATTATAATTGAGTTATAGTTGAGTTTTATCCAAATCTTGAATTCTAGATGAATTAATTCTTCTTCTATTGAGTTTGATATATTTATGCATTAATATTATTATTATTGTTATCTCTCATATTATTGGAATTATTGTTCATGGATACTTTCCCATGAATCCTAATTGATTAGATGTTCATGAATATTTTTACATATGTTTTGAGTAAAGATGTTAGCTTTTTATTATTTTCATTGATAAAAAGAAAGTTATATGAATTAATACTATATATGTATTTTATTGAGTTTTAAAAGAGCATAAGAGTTGAGTTTGAATGAATTTGAGTAAATGATGTTTTGAGCAAGATGTTTTGATAAGATGTAAATGATATTTTCGAAGTATAATAATTGATGAAGAGGTAATGAGATGAGTTTGATGATTTAAATTAAAGTCCAATGAGACTAGATGATGAGTTTAATATGAGCACATATTTTGGGAGTAGTATTGAGCACCGAGCTGGGTAAGAGTTTAATTGACTCAAACCCCAGAACTACGTAGCCAGCGTAGGATGGAGGCTATGCCTCTTAAGTCCCAAAAAGAGGACTTTGATGAGTGGATCCAAGATGATGATGTCCTTTACCCTAGCAAGGTATTGGATGGATGTGGCAACGACATCGCTTCATTGTATCATCGCTAGCTCATAAGTGATGGTTGTCGGTTAGAGAAACTCCCAACTGAGTAAGCATTGCTTATTACTATTATTTTTATATTTTAAACTTGCATTACATATTGATGTTGAGATAATATTGAGTTTTGAGCTGAGTTTTCTCAAGAGGAGTTTATTGATATCTGTCCTTACCTTCCTGCCATTTTATATACTCGTACATTCGACGTATTGACGTCATTTGACCTGCATCGTTTTATGATGCAGATATAGGTGTTAAAGATCCTCAACAGGCGTTTCGTTGAAGATCATTATTTTTCAGCTATTTGGTGAGTCCTTCTTGTATTCGGAGGAACTCTTTATCCTTTAATTATTGTTGAGTATTGTATTTCTTTTAAGGTAGCCATGGACATGTCATTGGCACCATCTAAGAGTATTAGAGGCTTCATAGACAGAGTTTGATGATGTAATCGAAGTAGTTCTCCTTAGAAACTACTTCTTCTAAGAATTATCTATTTTTCCTTTGATTATAACAATCCCACATTAGTATTATTAAGTCTTTCGCTGATGAACAAATGAGTAATGAGACCAAGTGGTTCTCTCGGAAGCCAGAGATGGTTTCTGAGTGCCGGCCACGCCTAGGGTACCCTCTCGGGGCGTGACACGGAGAAACTAAGACCTGTATTATTACGTAAAATAAAAAGATTTTGGGAGGGTAAATAGATTTTGTAATATTACCACTTCCATCTTTAAAAGTTCTATATTCTAACACTTTTATGTATAAAGGTAAATAAGTGGTTATAAACAATGGAGTGAAATACATAATTTGATTATGTAATGCATAAGTTTCATAAAACTCTTGAGAAATATTATTTAAATCATCTTGGTTATAAGCCTCAAAAAACCAAGTTTTAAAATTATTTCATTTTTCTTGACGAAATTCCTTTTGAATATGCTGATGTTCCAGGGAACTTGGAAAAAAATCAATTTAGTGTGTCATCATTATTCAAATTTTATTTCGGTTGGACACCTCATTGGGGTCGAAATCCATTTCGGATGTAGTTGGTTCATTATCAGACAACTTATCGGTTGCTTGAATGATATTATTTGTAGGATCTATTTTAACCTTTTCAACTACTCTTTCACTCAAAGTATCACTAAGAGTATGTAGAGATAAATCTCTATTTCTAGTTGGACCATAAATAGGGATATCAGGAGTAATAGGGGAAATATGTTGAATCTTAGAAAAAGATCTATATCCCGAAAAAGATCGTCTGTTATAAATAGTAGATTTATAAATCAGAGATTTATCAGCAAACTGAATACATATCTTACCATCGAAATTTTGAATGATATGAGAATATTTATTATTAGTTAAATCATTTGTGATATGACTCGATGATATAACTGAATCTAAAGTCCAAGTCATTGAGAAATTAATTTCTTCCCATTTGATAGGTTTCCTAATAGTGACCTTAGACTTTGTGAAATTGGTTTCGACCAATATGGTCTGATTTGATGTATCATATAATTTACATCTAAGATTCAGAATAGACAATAATTTGAAATAAATTCTATAAGATAAACATATAAGTTCAGAACCAGGGGCATAGTTATAACAATGTGTTTTAACATTTAATGTTAAAGCATCAAGAATATTAATATCAGATAATAAAAATTGAAGATTAGGTTGTGTGTTTAAATAAACTGTACCATAGGCCACAGTAGATTGATGGGTTCGATTGAATCTACTATAGCCTATGGTCCAGTTTATTTCAACACACAACCTAATCTTCAATTGTCATTATCAGATGTTAATATTCTTGATGCTTTAACATTAAATGTTACAACACATGGTTATAACTATGCCCCTGATTCTGAACTTATATGTTTAATTTATAGAATTTATTTCAAATTATTGTCTACTCTAAATCCTAGATATAAATTATATAATACATAGAATTAGACCATATTGATCAAAACCAATTTCACAAAGTCTAAGGTCAATACTAGGAGACCTATCAAATGGGAAGAAATTAATTTCGCAACGACTTGGACTTTATATTCAATTATATCCCCAAGTCATATCAAAAATAATTTAACTGATAATTAATATTCTCATATCACTCGAAATCCTGATGGTAAGATATGTATTCAGTTTGCTGATAAATTTCTGATTTATAAATCACCTGTTATAATGATTTTTTTAGGATATAGATCTTTTCTTGAGATTCAACATATTTCCCCTATTACTCCTGATATCCCTATTTTGGTCCAGCTAGAAATAGAGATTTATCTCTACATACTCTTAGTGATACTTTGAGTGAAAGAATAGTTGAAAAAGTTAAAATAGATCCTAAAAATAATATCGTTCAAGCAGTCGATAAGTTGTCTGATATCGAACCAACAACATTCGAAATGGATTTCAACATCAATGAGGTGTCCAACTGAAATATAATTTGAATAATGATAACACAGAAAATTCATTTTAGTCTAGGTTTCCTTGCATGACAGCATATTCAAAAGAAATTTTGTCAAGAAAAATGGAACCAGTTTATAACTTGGTTTTTTGAGGCTTATAACCAAGATGATTTAAATAATATTTCTCAAGAATTTTATGAAACTTTTAGATTACATAATTAAATTATGTATTTCGTTCCATGGTTTATAGCCACTTGTTTACCTTTATAAATAAAGGTTCTAGAATAAAGAACTTTTAAAGATGGAAGTGGCAATATTACTAAAGCTATTTACCCTCCCAAAAACCTTTTATTTTACCTAATAATACATGTCTTACTTTCTCCGCTTTTCAAAAATTTATCGATAATGATGTTGCTAAAATTAGCATTCATAAAATCAATAATTTGATTACTCAAAATAATTATTTGAGTTTATATGTTAAAGTTATTGGTGAAAATATTAGTTTCCTTGATACCAAACTCGATGAGTTAATTTTTTTAATTAAATCTATGAGTAAAGCAAAGCAACTAATATTGACACTACATCTGAAAATAAATCAGTTAATAAAATCCCTACTCATATTCAACGACCTATTGAAGTAAAGGATTTTAAAACTAAGTCCTTAACCGATTTAAAAATACTTCTTGATAAGAAGCTAACCAATTTAAATGCTAAACCTATTGAAATGATATATACTTTTTCCATTAACAATAATATTTATGAGGTCAATGCATTAGATATAGAGTATAGTAGAGGTGCGATAGGACTCGCAGACATGGAAACTATGCTACAAAACCAGTGATGATGACCTATTATTATCCGCGCCCTACTCCTTAAGATGTATTAGTTGAGGAACGCGACTAGATTCAAGCCAACATGGCTTACAGGAGTGACCAAATCTACAAATGGAATATTGACGGCTTAACTGATAGACAAGTTTCCATTTTTGTACATCGGATGTTGATGTATGCTACATGTTTTAAATCTACTAACAAAAATTGAGGCCATACTACTTGTACAATGATTGTTATAGGATTTACTGGTCAATTTTGCGGATGGTGGGATAATTTATTATCCTCTGAAGCTTAAATAACCATTTCTACTTCTATGACAAAAGAAGTAAATAAAGAGGCAGTCATCTCTAAAGAAGGCACATCAGAACGATTGGTTGAGACCTATTGTTACACCCCGTACTTTTGTACCTTAGAACGCGTTCTTAAGTCTCTTAAATTTCTTGGAAGAATCGTAAGCCTCTTAAGTTTCTTAAAGTTTCCTAAAATTTCTTAACGCTTCTTAAATCTTCTTAAGACTTCTTAAGAACTATTAAGCTTCTTAAGAGTTACCATGTGATCCGGATAATATATAACGCTATCAAACAAATCTAAGAAAAGGACAATGTGATACCCCATAGTAGAGAAAATGGGAAATAGAGTTAGAAGAATCCGGAGGACTCGACTTATTTATGTAAGCTTCCAACTTGGAAATCTTGCATACTTAAGCTACTTGAGTACATACCAAGCTTACGTAGCAAGGATTATATAGGTTCGTAAAGGAAGACGAGATTATGAACCCATGAGGGGGAAAAGAAAATGTCACGTGGCAGCATAGGAGAGTGCTACGTGGAAGCAGCTGGGAGTGCCATGTGGTAGTAGCTGGAGGAAAGGGGGTGGGTCCCCCACATTCCACGTGGAATCCAGTGAGTGGAGGAAGGGATGTGTTGTCCCAATGAGGGCTTGACTCGTGTCACCTCTTAAGGCTTGACATGTGTCTCCACTTAGGGGTTAACACATGTCACCCCCTAAGGTGGACTATATATATATATGTTTGATGACTTTAATTCATCCTTATCCTTTAAGCTTCATTTTTATCAAAAAAAGATTCAAGAAAAGAAGAGAAGAGAAAACTTGAAGCTAGAGAGAGAGCTACGGTTTTGGGGAAAAAAAGGTGAGTTCTTCAATTTTGCTCCGTGAATTAATTATTTAAGGTATACCAAGATGTTATGAAGGTTTTATTAATGAAAAGTTATGTTTTGGATCAGCCTAAAACGTTACCAAACAGCCACAAAATTTTAGGCGCGCTAAAGGAACTTTCGAGGCAAGTTTCAATGAGTTTGACGAGTTTTGGGCAAGGTAAGGTCTTCCCTTTCAAATTGGAGTTTATGATTCTTTTTGAGGTATATTAGATGTCTTAAATAAGGTTGGAAGTGGAAAAATTGCATAAGGATGCTTGACGTTAGAAACAAACTAAATTGAAGTGGTTATAGCTAAATCAAAGTCTAGTAGTGGGTTGTCGTGGTGGTGCTGCGGGTGAAGCTGGTTGGGTTTAGTATTTCAGGTGTTTAAAGTTTTTTAAAAAGGGTGTGGTTTCTGCTGATTGAATCCACATGACTCTCCATTTGGTATGGTTAAAGATTTTTTGAAATAAAGATTAAAAAACTATATTTTTGTATCGTAATTTGGAGCTATTTGTTTGAAGCTTGTATTGTGCAAGGTTGAAGTGATTTACTTGTAAATATTCTGCTGATTTTTTTGGTGGTATGGTTGTTGATATTGTGTCCAAGTTAAAATCTTGGGGATGTTGAAGTTATAGGGGAGATGCTGCCCAATTTTCGGTAGATTCGGAACTAGTAACAAACTAGTCGAGGGTAATGGATAAGGAAATAACTCCTATGAGTACTTGGGTGTAGAGTTGGAAATTGGAATGTGAAAGGTCATTAACCTTATTATTACTTTTATGTTAAATAGGTTCAAGAGACGATGAGGCGAACGTGTAAGAGTAATCCGTAAGAGGTAGGTGAAGCTTACCCTTTCTTTTCTTCTGGCATGTCTTAGTCTTAAGTGATTGATATACAAAATGTGGGGATAATTCCATTCATATAACCCCAAGTATGACTCATAAGTCTTTTTCACTTCTCGATGGTAGAATTCCAATACTAGTTGAGTTATTGCCTCTCAAGGCTTCTATATGATGGAGAGTAGTAAGTATGTGAAGTTATTTCCTTTGTCTTGCCATGTCTTTGGCATAAGTATGTGATGCTATCCTTCTTTCCTCTTGATATGTCTTTGACATAAGTGTGGTGCTATGATTCTAAGGTAATGCAATAATAAGGTTATAATACTAAGCCTATGATAGGGCCGGGTATGATATATGTAATGATGACTCCTTGAGAAAAAGTAGAGACTAGGTAAAGCTTATTCTTTCTCTTTCTTTGGCATGTCCTAATAGTAAGTAAAATGTGATACGAGCTCTAGGGTAACTCCACTTTTATGTCCAAAATGTAATCTGTATCTCTTATTCACTTCTGAATGTCAAACTCTTGTAGTAAGTTGAATTACTTTCCTTGAACTCCATAGGTTGAGAAGTACTGGATGCACAAGCTCCCAGTCCTAAGGACTATGTGACGACGGGTATCCCTTATTCTATGAACTATTAGTATTACTTTAGTAAATGTCTAGGGTCCCCGAGATCCTAAGTGATATAGGCCTCAATGGCATTTAGAAGGCACTCAAGATGGCTACACTACTATTCTGGTCTTCAGACGATAGCTTAATCTTCTTACATTATCGAGTCTCTGATAATGATTTAGATTGTATATGGTTACTAACTACTTGATTCGTGTATACTGTAATAAATCTGACACTGAGTCCCATAAAGGTCTGGGTACGGTATATTATAATTATGACCCTGAGTCCCATAAAGGGATGGGTACGGTATATGATAATATGACACCGAATCCCATAAAGGGCCGAATACATATATGATGATATGATGACACCGAGTCCCATAAAGGGCTAGGTACGGTATATGATGATATAATGACACTAAGTCCCATAAAGGGATGGGTATGGTATATGATGATACGATGACACCGAGTCCCATAAAGGGCCGGGTATGGTATATGATATGTAGATCGGATCAAACATTTCTCGACATTACTATATAATACGTGGATCAGGACGAATGTTCCTTTTTATTACTATATGATATGTGGATCAGACCGAACGTTCTTCGGCATTATTATACGATATGCAGATTGGGCCATACATTCCTCGGTATATACTTACTATATATATGGATCGGGCTGTACATTCTACAACGCTAATAATATGTATGTGCTTATGATGACAGAATGTTGTAAATGGTACACTGAGTACCCTAATGGGCTGGGCATAGTACGTGATAGTAATATGTATGACTTTCTTTTATACGATGTGAGTACGGTAATGGTTAAATGTTATACTTACCCCCTACATCCCTATGCCAACTGTAATCTCCTTATCATGTCTATGCTTTACATACTCAGTACATATATCGTACTGACCCCCCATTTTTTTACGGGGAGGATCTGTCAGCGTAGGATTTCCACTCAGGAGTTCAAAAGTGCTCCATTGTGCCGGAGCCTAGTTTTGGTATTAACCTTTGATGTATATAGTTATTTGTTCATGGGTACGGCGGGGGCCCTGTCCCGCCTTATGCTACTGTTCTTAGTCTTAGAGGTCTGTGGACATGTATGTGGGTTGTATATGCATGTATGTACAGTGGTGCCTATGATAAGCTTCATTGGCTTATATGTTATCCTGCTTGTTGATGTGCTATAACTTAAACAGGGGACAAATTTACTTACATATAGTAGGGATATACGCGAGTGCCCAATTCGGGCACCCGTCAGAGCCTACGGGGTTGGGTCATGACACTTATCGTTAAGATGCAATTTATAAACTGATCCTTACCATATTAGAATATTTTAATGGTACATTTACCAATCAAAATAAAGCTTTAAGAACTTTATTAAATGGACTTAGATGTAAGCATTTAGGAGAATTTTGGTTGTATAAAGACACCTTTTTAAGTCATATAACAGACTTACCCAAAAGTAATTTATCTTACTGGAAATCAAGATTTATTGATGGTCTTCCCCAATTATTTGTAGAAAGAGTTAGACAAACTCTTGGGGGAAGCAATTTGGCTATTCTTTAAGACCAACTTACTTATGGTCAATTAATTGGCACTTACACACAAGAAGGATTAAATCTGTGTAACGAGCTTAAATTAGCTTAACAAATTAATCTCAATAAGCAAAAGGAGCTGTTATATTCTGTATTTTTGCATCTTGGACTATTCGTGAGCTAATGGATAGAAATTCAAGTACTTTTAATTTCGAATTTTAAAATGACATGAATTGTTTATAAATGACAAGTTCTATGGATAGTATATGTAAAGTTAAATACAACTCAAGAAGGACCCTTAAGCCAATTCAAAGTGGAAGCCATCAAAAAGATTTTTTTAAGTCACGTTTTTGGATGATCTGACTTCGGGAGGCCATAATCCCTTTGGAATTTGGGAATTTATGAAAACTCTACAACTAAAAGATGTATATAATTAAAATAGATTTACAACCATAGATCGTGGGTTGGAATGTGATATCGGGATAGAAGATATGAGTGTTTTAAGTCTGACAGGCAGAACTGAATAGTGGATTAGGCCCAACCCAATTTTAACTCGCGTCAGGCCCAATACCCACGCCATTAAATTAAATTTTTCAGATTTTTCTTCAGCTTTTAGACCAAAACATATCCAGAAATTTCCAGAGAGAGTGAGAGAAGAGAACCCTAGAGAGAAACACCAAAATTTACCACAATTGAAGCCTCGAATCTCAAAGCTCATGACGATAAAAGTTTTGTAGGTCGTGTTGCCTTCAATTTGAGCTAAAAATCAGCCAAGAAAGAGAAGTGTTAATGTGGTTGCTGCACACTTGAGGTAATATTAAGGTCCATTTTTTATTTTTAACAAGTTTATTTAGAGTTTTAACGGATTAGAATAGAGAAAATAGCGTTATAAACTCGTTTGTTGATTCGGTAGCACCATAGTCGTCATGTAGATAATT
This sequence comes from Solanum dulcamara, assembly GCF_947179165.1. Taxonomy (NCBI): domain Eukaryota; kingdom Viridiplantae; phylum Streptophyta; class Magnoliopsida; order Solanales; family Solanaceae; genus Solanum; species Solanum dulcamara. The sequence continues at coordinate 50,423,493 of NC_077238.1, read as the reverse complement.
AACGAAAGTCGAATATTATGTGAGTTGTTCGGGGTATTTTTGAATATTATCTTGTCTTGTCTTGCATGGGATTTGAATGTGTGATTTTTGATGTTGCTTGGTGATTGTATGGATGGTTTGGAAGTGGGGAAAAGTTAGCAGTATAGGGGAGGTGCTGTCCAAATTTTTAGAAATAACCTACTAACGATAAAGTACATTTTATGCCTTTTCCTAGATTAACCGTAGTGATTAACATTTTAATATAGGTTGAGATAATATTAGGCAGCATATACATATTGTGTACATGTTAACGCTAAAGGTATGTAAAGCTAACATTTCTTTCTTTGTCATGATCCATACAAAACAAAAAGACGACGAATGTGTAAATTGAAAAAAGCCCTTATTCTTGGATTTACTAGAACAACTAATGTTCTTGATTTTCATAACTTATATTGTTATGTATTAAGTCATGTGTATGCTTCAAGCTGTCCTAGTTGGTATAAATCATGTTGTGGTATAATTCATATTTTGATATAATCCATAATTGGTATAATTCATAATGACAATAGAAGAGTACTTGGAATGACTATTGTCTTGGTTTTCAAATGATGGGTTGTTTTGCTTATTCCATTAAGTCTTTGATAATGATCAAATTAAACATGATTGCTAATAATACCCTATTCATGCATATTGTTATTGTATTATCCACTGATTCCTACGATAGGCTAGGTATGTTATCATGTATGGATTCCACTACATTATTCACTGAGTCCCTTACTAGAGGGATGGGTGCGTGATATGAAAATATTATATTATGATGATATGCCAATATGATTATGGCACCGAGTCCCATTATGGTCCGGATACGATATACGTGTATACGACTTTATTCACCGAGTTCCATAGTAGGCCAGGTACAGCATATGATCATGATATGTATGACATTATTTATAAAATATAGGTATAGTGATTTCTTGGTTTTTATACTTGCCTCCTGAACCTCTATTTCAGATGTGATCTCCTTTATGGTATTTTATGCTCTATATACTCGGTATATATTATGTACTGACCCCCCTCTCTTTGAGGGGATGCATTTCATGTCCGCGGGTACAAATAATCATTTTGGGGATCCGCCAGCTTAGGATTTCCACTAGCTATTTTGGAGTGCTCCATCATTCTGGAGTGCTCCATCATTCTGGAGCATAGACTTTTGGTACCGATATCTTGATATATATATTTGTTTATTTAGGCATATGGCAGGGCCCTGTCCCATCATATGCTATGTTAATACTCTTAGAGGTCTATAGACACATGTGTGGGTTTTATATAGATGTTTTCTAGTTGTACTGGTATGACTTATGTTTTGGAATGTTCCCATTTGTAGTGGCAGACTTGTTGGCTCGCATTTATGTATATAGTGGAATGTTCATACATGTAATGACAACCTTGTCGGCTTACGCACTATGCTATCTTAGATTTTGACAATTGTGACTCCCTAGAAGACAGGTGGTTTCGGTATACATGTATATGTGACAATTTTGATATGATGCTGCATCCATATAAATTTTATGTCATATGGGTATTAATCGATTATAGATAAAAGACGTGTATATGAGTGTCTAATTCGGGCACCAGTCACAGCCTATAGGGTTGGGTAGTGACAGAAGCATTCTTAGTCAGAAGATTTCTATAGCCAATTCGGTGTAGCAAAATCGTCTACTAGTAACAAAAAAGGGTCCAATAAACTACGACACTGCAGGGAAGATTATCCCAATAAACCTTATAGGAAGCATCGTCATTCTCGACGAAGCAAAGAAAAATGTGATGCTAAGGAAGCCTATACAAAATCTTATAGATTTGCCAAGAATCGATCTAAAAGAGATCTTAGTAAAATCAAATGGTATGAATGTAGGCAGTGTGGACATGTTGCTCCCAATTGCAAACTTAAAAACATAAATCATTGAACCTCGAAGAGAATCTTCATGATAAATTTTATAGTTTGTTATAAACTTCAGGTTCAGAATTTGATTATTACTCTTAGACAGAATCTAGGTCTGATAGATCTGAGAGTGAGATAGAAATTTTTGATTTTTCTGATAATGACAACATCATGCCTAATGAATGCGGTGATAATTGTACAAGTGAGATTTTCCCATGTAAAACAGATGAGTTTTATAAGCTCCAATCGCAGTTTGAAGATTTAAATGTTAATACAATTACTTCTGAAAATGTGATTGAACTGTTAAAGGAAATATCTAATGAAATTATGAGGAGTAAGATAATTGATATGGCATCTAGCTCCCAACCTTCTAAATCTTCAAAATCTTCTAAATCAAAGATTGATTTTGATTCAAAACTCTATTCTATAAATGAAGTTCTTGCTCGTCTTGATAAAAAGACCACTATTGTAGTCAAAGATACTTCTTTTAATGATTTAAAATTTAAAGTTAAAAAACCAAAAAATGAGATTAAAATTCTCAAACAGAATTAAATGATTCATGATAACATGATTTCTCAATTAGAGAATAATGATAAAGATAATTCAGCGTAAATACCTCATATTGATAAAGGAAAAGGTAAAGTTGATGATAAACTCGAAGAACTTGCTGAAAATTCTAAACAAAGTTCCTTTTTAGGAATGTTACAAATTGTAACTCCTCATAGATGGTGCATTAAATGTACTATTTTAATTAATAATGAGTTTACTATCACTAACACTACAATGATAGACAATGGAGCACATGTCAGTTGTATTCAAGAAGGATTGATACAAAGGTTTTTTGAAAAAACTACTCATACGGTTAAATCTGTATCTGGACATGCTTTCGATAAAGAGTATAAATTATCTAGAACTCACATTTGCCAAAATAAGGTATGCATTCCTCATTTATTTTTATTAGTTAAAGATCAAATGCATCCTTCAATTATACTTGAAACCCCATTAATTAATGCGATCTATCCTTTTTCAACTGTTGAATCAAAAGGATTTACTACTAGTTATAAAAATAAGGAAATATCCTTTTCATTCATAACTGAACCAGTTACTAGAAATATTAATGCTCTAATTAATATGAAGCAAAAGCATGTTGATTTTTTACAACTAGAAATGTACAGTATGAATATTTTTGATACATTACGTTCTGCTAAGGTGCAAGAAAAAATTAAATTGATTTCTGAACAGCTAGCCATTGATATTTATGCCAATCACCCAAGTGCCTTCTGGAATAGGAAAAGGCATATTTTGACTCTTCCATATGAAGATAACTTTTTGAAGATGACATTCTCACTAAGTCACATCCCTGTCAAATAAATGCTGAGTTAGTGGAATTTTGCAAAAAAGCGATTGATAATCTTTTACAAAAAGGTTTAATAAATCCATCAAAGTCGCCCTGGTCTTGCACTGCTTTTTATGTCAATAATGTAGCAGAAAAGAAGCATGGCATTCCCATATTGGTTATTAATTATAAACTTTTAAATAAATTTTTAAAATGGATTAGGTATCCTATTCCAAATAAAAGAGATTTATTATCAAGATTATATGATGCCAATATATTTTCAAAATATGATTTAAAATTAGGCTATTGGCAAATTCAGATTTTTAAAGAGAATACTTATAGGACTGCTTTTAATATTCATTTTGGGCAATATGAATGGAACGTAATGCCTTTTTGATTAAAAAATGTCCCATCTAAATTCCAAAAAAATTATGAATGATATTTTTTATTCTTATTTGGATTTTATCATTGTTTATATCAATGATATTTTGGGATACTCTAAAACTTTTGAAACTCATATCAAGCATCTTGATATTTTCAAAAAAATTGTTATACAGAATGGCTTGGTTATAGCTAAACCGAAACTGAGTCTATTTCAAACTTATGTTTCCTTTCTGGGACATATTATTTGCCAAGAAAAGATTACTGTTATTCAAAGATCAATTGACTTTACTTCAAAATTTCTTGATGTTATCACAGACAGAACTATGCTCCAAAGATTTTTAGGAAGTGTAAATTATATTTCTCTCTTTTACAAAAATCTATCTAGAGATTTTGCTCCATTATACAAAAGGTTAAAAAAGAACCATAAATCTCCCTGCATTGATAGTCTAACTAAACTAGTGAAATTTTTTAAATAATGTGTTAAATCTTTACCGTGTTTAGCAGTTGCTAACCCAGTTTGGAAAAAAATAATAGAAACTGATGTGTCAAATATTGATTATGGAGGAATACTGAAACAAGTAAATATCCATGATAAATGCGAGTATCTTATAAGATTTCATTCAGAAAAATAGACAGAAGCCCAGAGAAAATATGCTACTGTGGCCCATGAAATTCTATGTATTGTTAAATGTGTTTTTCTCGATGGCAGGCCCAATTAGACCTACTTAATTTCGATATCTAGTATAAGAAGGGAATTGATAATTCTATATCAGACTTCCTATCCATGGAATGTTTAACACTTAATCACGTACTATTTTGCAACTTTCGTTGATGATAAGGAAATTATTACCATTTTAAAGATGATTCCTTTAGGAAAAGATATTCAGACCATAATTCTGGATAAATTAATTGCTAAAATTATTAGAGAAGAAATGCAACTCCTCAACTTCTCTATTTGTTCTTATTAGAATGATAACGGTCCTTATTATCTTGATACAGATCATTATTTGAATTTCATTAACCTAGTTTATTACACCTGCAGAATGGCAGACCCTTCTTGGTCTATAATATGTGGAAAAGGTAATAAAGTCAGAGGCAGGGGAAGATCAACCCCTTCGCAAAGGTCGTCATATGGCTCATCCTCATATAATAATTTTTTAATCTTACGATTGGGAAACAAGAGTTTGATAAACTCAAAATTGGGCGAAACATCTTCTTCGTCAGCTTCAAAGAATGATACTCCTTCAATAAATTTGGAAGATATTTCAGAAGACAGTCCATTATATGGGCAACTAAAGGCATATTTGGAGTCTCAAAAGCGAAGAGATACTTTTGCTTCTATGGTTAAAGAGGTCAATAATAATAAATATTATGAAGAAGGACCTATAAAAGAAAATATATTTCTTTTAGAAAACTCTGACTTTCAGAGAAGTGATGAACCATGAAAGATATTCTAGAAGTATTTGGTAAGGGGATTATATTTTCCTGGCGAACCATATAAGACTCACACTTATTATGAAACCATCCTAATTAAAACTAGAAATGCTGAATTCCAAAACTTCACAACACAAGAGAATGTTTATAACTTCTCTAACGTAATTATCAAGCAGATTATATCTGTAGAAGAGTGGGGAATCTCCACCATGAATGAACGACAGATTTGTGTGAATAAAATGAACATAAATCTGACCTATTGGGATTATATCCAAGCCTTTAAAAAGGTTTTTTTTATCATAATAATGATAATAATTGTGCAGACTCACACTTGGTTTATAAAAAAATGTGTTACAGTATTTGATGGACCAATTCCAAATTGGTTTAGAAGATGGTGGACATTCCAAGAACCTTTGGTAAATATTTTACCATATGAATATTTAAGCTTATACAAAGAATGGACTAAGGTTTCTCCATTCCTTAAAGAGTTATACCTCTCCAAACGTATGTAGGTACTTAGAGCAATTCATAAAATGCCTTAGCGTCGCTGTACTAGCATCTCAACTTCTTTAGTCGAGGTCAGGGATCCGCCATGGCTTTTGTCATTAATACCAATTATAGCTTAATAGTTTTGCCTCGAACCATCTTACACTTTCCTTGAATAGATACTAAGTATAGCAATCACATTACTATTAATGATTTCTTTTTATCGATTAATCACTTGATCTTACTCTTAGTATGCCAATGCTCATAGGCTGCACAATTATTCTTGTTCCATTTGCACGAGGTGCATTCCAATTTAGTCATAATATTTTCTGTTGTTGGCTTACTCTATTCTATATGTGTCATTGTACTAACATGCACTTATAATCTCTTTTGTTATACTTGTTTCATTCCCTTTTTCACTTCCAAGAGGGTCACCCATCCCAGTGCTACTCTCAACCAAGCACACTTAACTTCAGAGTTTTGATGGAATCCGATACATTAGTGCGGATATGATCACGTCCATCCCTTATGGGGTCTCATTTGAAGTTTAAGTGTTCCCATTTATATACGATAGCGTCAGTTGATTTTCTCTTATACTTGTACTTCTCTTGTCCATTTCCCCCCTTTTAGGGTGTACCCATGTCATCCTCCATTTAGTTTCAACTATTCATACGTGAATGATTCTACTCCAACATATTTAACGTGCCACACCATATCTATATTTTCTATTAAATCATCCATACGTTAGGTTGTCTTTATAGGAAACCCTAGCACAACCATAGGGTGCTTTAGTATTCACAATGTATTGTATAAAATCCCATCTAATGGTTGATACTCGGGTAATATCTATAATGTAGCAGTGCATTCAAAGCCACATTCCATTCATCCCAATCAGTAATTAGCGCGGCTCGTAATTGGTTCAAATTCTCCACTCGAGAGTACTTATAATTTGATGATTTGTGTTTTAAGCTCTGTCATTATACTAACCTTATTCTAGTGGATACCACTTATTCTTCTAATAACCTCGTAATGCAGTTGTTGTTCTGCAAATCGACATTCCCTCTTCTTGCAGGATCTCACTAATCGTCAAGGTGAAGTCACGTATACATAATACTTCCTTATGTCTCCTAAGATTTCATCTTTGTCATGTGCTTAAGGCGCACTTCTAATCCTGCTTAAAAACACATCAACTTCGTTGTAGTAGTGGCCTTGTCTTATCACCTTTTCATCATACTATACTTTTAGTTCGTAACAGTCTAATTATCTTTTTGTTCGATACTCACACTTAATTAATCACATCTATATTGAGTGTCTCCATTAGAACTGCTCTATTATTCCTCCAACTCATATCCTTTTTTGGTTAGCGCAAGGAATTCCATATTACTCTTTATTTCCTTGCACTAGCTATCCTTTTCGTCATCACATAACCTTTATTCAAAACTTTCCGTACAAAACTTGATATATCTTCTTTATTTGTTCCATAGCTTGCTTTTCCATTTCACACCTATGTTTACATTCCATTCACATCGACTGCATCATACCTTCTAGTTATTTCCTTACTAAGCTTTACTTATTCTCATAATAGTTTTTGTTATATTCACATGGTACCTTGTTCGCATTTAGTCCCATAGTATAACACTGCTTGGCCTTCTTTATGATTCTTACTATGGGCTACTTACCCTTCTTAGTTAGTCTTATCCTTAATATTTCACAGGCTGTCTTATTAACACTTCACTTCCGTCATAATACTTTTTTCCTTGTACTCTTGTTGTAATCATACTGTTACTTCTTTCAACTATAACATGTCATAGTTTATCCCTATGCATCAATTCAGGCGATGCCTTACTATATTTTTTTATCCCGATCTATCAGTCTTCTCTAAGTCATCTTCTTTGGCTTATAGGTCCTTTCAAACTTTGTTCTACTATACTAGTATCGACCTCCTAGTTTCTATTGCCATTAATTCAGAAATTAACTCATTTCTCAGGGTCAGCCACACTCATAGTTTAATTAAATCTCATTATTGTTGTGGGCACAACCTTTCAAGACATACTACATCCCTGTATCTCATTCTCTTCTTATTTATAGGAAAATTTAGGCAGAGTTTCCTCTGTATTTCTTACTATCTCAACACCTGCATATAGAAAATACCAACAATGCCTCACAAGGCACACATATATATATTCGTATCGTATCATATTGCAGCCACATAGAGCACACATATATATTTATATCATCTCATATCACAGCCATACAGGGCGTCCACAATTAATTTTATGGAAAGGGACTTACCTCGTATGTCCACTCGAACTGCACCTGTTACACTTTTCGGTATACTTTTCCTTTCATTTTTTCAACTTTATATATCAATCGTATTGAAACACCTTACCTTCTATTTGTCTTTCATGCCTTTGCTTACCTGCGTGCTTTGTAACTTCCAGTATCGTCACTTACTTTCTTCTATCGATATTGTCCTTCTACTGAAATCACAGGTTAGTATAAGGGATTTCGTTCCCTATGACTCGGCTATATCGCACGATCTTAGATATGAAAGAAAGTAACATCCTAAATGTCTTGTAGCCTCCTATCTATAGTTGTGGTGCATAACACACCAATAAACAAGACTCTACTAGATACGGTCTGTAGACATTCCAAGGACGAACTGCTCTGATACCACTTCTGTCACGACCTAACCCCATAGGCCACGACTGGAGTCTGACCTGAACCCCCATAAACATACCTATCATCTATACTTAAGTTGAACCGTGTGTGATATGACACTATACACAAACTCTAATGGGTCAAAAAAAAATCATAAATCTGTAGCCTCATTCACCTGTATCATAACAGGAAAGGGCATGCGAGCCGACGAGGGTGTTATACCAATAAAACATTTACAATATGTCGTATGAGTACAATTGAAATCAACTTATAAATAACCCACATACACATGTCTACAGACCTCTAAAAGTAATAATTGCATCATATGGTAGGACAGGGCCCCCGTTGTACCCCTGAATATATAAATATATACATATTACATGACCAGTATAAAAAATTAGGCTCCAGAATAGTGGAGCACTTCCAACATAACTGAGAGGAAGTCCTAAGCTGACGGATCTCCAAAATGAACACATGTACTTGCGGGCATGAAACCCAGCCTCCTAAAAAAAGGGGGGTCAGTATGAAATATGTACTGAGTATGTAAAGCATAACACATCATATATGAGACCATAATTGAAATAGGGATGCAGGGGACAAGTATAATAATTTAATGAATTATTGTACCTGCACCTTAGGACACGTAATCATATACATTATCATATACTGTGCCCGGCCCTCTAGTGAACTCTGTGTCATAATTATTTCATCATATTCACATATCATCATATATTTTATTTAATCATATCATCGTATACGACATCATATCATCGTATACGGTATAATCTTATCGTATATGGTCATCATATTACATTTGGTTAATTATGGGGCTTGGGGTCACAAATGTATCACTCTAATCTTATATGCATGCCTACATAAAGTATCCAGCCCTTTAGTGAGGGACTCGGTGAATAGAGTGGTGTACGTCTATAGCGTACCATCATAATATACATACTGTATCTAGCCCTCTACGTAGGGACTCGGTGTTCCTTCCTTATTTTACCACATATACCATCATATTATAGCCGGCCAGAGACTCAGTGAATAATTGTATCGTCATAATATATAACATATATCACATCTCATGTACGGAATTGTCTCCTCGTGCATGGAACTGTACACATCCGGTCTGGGACATAGTGAAAGAAGTAGTAAAACTGCACACGATAACATTCCAGGCCCATCGTGGGACTTGAGGAAGGATGGGTTACAGTATGCACGAGTAGAGTAGTGAGAAACCATATGAAACTAAGTCATTATTTGAGAGTCGATGAAACAGTCAAGTGAATCGTCACCTGAAGACCAGGGGAGTAATTATCCGAGGTACCTCTTTAGATGTCATTAGGGCTTACATTAGTTGGGGCTTCAGGGATCACAAACATGCATCAAGATAATGCCACATAATTTATGCAATCAGAAATATAGTCTATGCAATCAGAAACACAATTTATCTAGTTAAAGACTCAACCTATACAATCAGACATATTTATCATTTCAGAGCCTTTAAAAAGAAGAGCTGGTATCTCCACTTACTATTCATTATATAGCAGGCTTGAGAATAGTAAGTTGACTACTTTCAGACTCTTAATGTTTAGAAGTGTCTATAAGTCATGAGTTACACTCAGAGCTCATAAATGGAATTACCTCAAAACCCATATCATATATAATTTTACTTAAAATTAAGTCATTCTAAAGGAAAGAAGAGATCGGTTTTACATGTACTACTTTTCATCACATAGAAAACTTAAAGGAAACAACCTAGCTATTGCAGGAGTTCTAACATCAAAAAGTAAATAAGAGTTTCGACTTATATTCAGGGCTTTATGAATGGATTGAATCCCAAATATCACATATATATCATTCATAACTTACATCTAATACATGCCAAAATAAAAGAAAGATATCTCTACATACTTATTCCAAAAACACGCCAAAAGAAAGCTTCACATACCTCGTATAGAGTTCTCTTAATCACGTCCACGACGTCATCCTACAAACCTATTTAACATGGAATCAAGGTGAGTATCAACAACCTTAAACTTTTCAGAGCCTTCGGTTGCACCTTAATATTCATATAACTCATTTCCTCGCTCGCCTCTTCGACTAGTTCCTTAACTCGTTTAAAGAGTTACCGGAAATTGGGCAGCATCTCCCCTATAATATGCCCTATCCAAATTCCCAATTACATACCTAATTACTATATCCAACCAAAAACAACATCCTTCAGCTCATATACAACTAAAACATGGCAACATTACACAATATAAACTCCACCCAACTTGCTGAAAATGTAATACCAAAATAGGGTTTCTAGTCTTTGTTTCGCAAAACCTTTAATTATACGAAATGAGGGGTCGTGTGGATGAAACCAGAAGCACCCACACACCTTTTAAAATACATTTAGTCCCTTCAACACATCACCACAAACCTGAAGCATCACCCCACACGCACAACACCCCATTTCGACTACAATGTAACTACGACGACTTCACTTTTGATTATTTCTATTGTCGAGCATTTACACGAGTTTTTTTATACTTCCATCATTATAAAAGGTATATAATACCCTAAATAACAACCCCATAAATTCCAAATTTAAAGGAGAAGTCTTACCTTACCCGAAATGAGCCAAAACTCGCCAAAACTCGCCTCGGAACTTATCTAGTCGCGTTGAAACTGTGTGGACTATTTTCTGTCCATTTTGGCTGCACCAAGTCATGATTTTATACTTATAATACCTCCATATCATCTTGGTATATGCTGGATAATTAATTTATGGAACGAAATTGGGACTTTCCTATTTTTTTTCTCCTAGCCGCCACACTTTTCTCTCCACGTTTAGGGTTTGTTTTTTTTGTTTTGCTGCGGATTTAGGTGCAAGAACTGAAGTATATGTTACATATACATACATATATGTGGTCCCAAGAGGTGACACATGTCAGTCCCTAAGGGGGACATATGTCAGGCCCCTATTGGGCCACCTTATCCATTCATTGAAGGAGGGGATACTACGTGGCCATGGGGCCCACCTCCCACAAGCAGGTGGGTCACCTAATTGACCCCAAGAAGGTGGGTCACCTTCTTTCTTGAGGTTCTGCCACATGTCATTCCTCTATTGGCTACCACGTGTCATCTTTTCCCCTTCCTCATGGGTTCATAATCTCGTCTTATTTTAGGAGCCTATGTAATCCATGCTACGTAAGCTTAGAATGTCCTCAAGTATCTCAAGTATGTAATACCTCTAAGTTGGTTGCTTTCATAGGTAAATCAGACTCATTATTTGGCCTCCAATTCCTTTCGTATTCTTATGACTCTATTTCCAACCTTCTCTACTATGGGGTAACACATTCTCCCTTCCTTAGAGTCGTTTGATAGTGTCGTAGCTTATCCGTCTCACATGATAATGTATAAGGAACTTATGAGATTTTCGGAGCTCGAGAGTGTGATGTGTAACAAATTGAACTATGGCTTCTCCAGTTTTTCTATACCTTGGGAAGTAGTTAGTAGGTAAAGTTAATCTTCATCTTTTTTTTTTTGCATGAACTTTATGAAACATATAGATGAAGTATATGTGATCCCAAGGAAGGCCCCTTTCTCAATTCCACTATGATGGCCATTTTTTTGACTTTAAAAAGATATTTTATTACGCCTTGATACGAGTAAATGATTCCAAAAGTGCTACTTTGATGCAAACCATAATGACACTCCAACATTACTTGTTATGGCTATTGTCTTAATTTTTGAATGATAGTTCAGTTTGATTATTTCAACAAGTCTCCAATGATGGTTTAGATTGCATATGGTTACTCACTACTCTACTCATTTATACTATAACCCTTCTATCACAGAGTCCTGGGCTAGATACAAAATTGTGCGTAGTTCACTACATTATCCACCGAGTCCTTCATTAAAGGGCTGGGTATGTTATATAAAGAAATGGTAATGCAATGACATGATCCACTCACTGAGTCCCTCACTAAAGGGACGGGTATGTATATATATATATATATATTAGGATGTGATGTGATAAGGTGGAAATGGCGCCGGGCCTATGGTCCTATAGTTATAATTCACCTAGCCCCTGAAAGGGCCAGCTACATTATATATGTGAGCATGCATGTTTGCTTATAATTTACAAGTACAGGTACAATTCCTTCTTAAGTATCCCCTAACTCTCTCTATTTCAGATATGTTTTCAGTTATGCTTTATATACTCAGTATATATGTCGTACTGCCCCCCCTCTCTCAAGAGGGGGGCTGCATAAGTATCCCATCAGTAGTTTAAAAGCGCTCTGTCGTGCTGGGGCCTAGTTTTGGTACTAACCCTCGATGCATGTATTTATTTGATCACGGGTACGAAAGGGGCCTTGTCCCGCCTTATGTTATCATTATACTCTTAGAGGTCTGTAGATATGTGTGTGGGTTGTATATTGGTTATATAGGTATATATGTACAGTCATGCAGATATGGTTTATGTTTTGGAGGACGTTTTCCCCTGTTGTGATCGTCGTTCTAGCTGAGGTGTTATCTATTATATTTATACACTGTGACTCAAATAGGGGACATGTTTGCTTATAGCTAGCAAGCGTATATGTGAGTGTCCAGTCTGGGCACCCATCACGGCCTACGGGGTTAGGTCATGACAAGTTATTACAAAACCATTATCTTTGTTTGTGAAAAATAACAAGCCAACATATAAATGCAGTACAAGCATGACTTGAGTTAAAAGCACACTCCAAAATAGCAAAACTAGTCACCCTGTTCAAGTTACAAGCATATAGTTTTGTTTTCACAAGCCTTGAAAATTTCATACATAAGTGCCACATGTATCATGTACAAGTCCCCCAAAATATTTACAAAAACTAGATGCATATTTAAATGTGATCTTCATAAAGGCTCTAAAAAGTCTACTCCAAATGGACATCTTCATACCTCATACCGCACATTACCTATGATAGAAAACAACTATAGCTAAGCATAAAGCTTAGTGGTGTAAAAACTTTGGGCTTGGAGCCATTAAATTCTTCAATTCGCTTGTTCGTCGCAGGTGGCTCAATAAGGTAAAAAAAGCCCAAGTGAACAAGCATATAAAAGTATCGAATACAAACCTTGAAGAGTTTCAAAATATCAATATCAATATCAATATTCGAAGGCTCAAGTATCAAGAAACTTATAATTCAATTTCTCCTAATATGTATATCATGCCTTTACACTAAGAACAATCAGTATCAAGATGGACCGAAGCCCTAAAATCAAGAAGGATCGTCACCCAATATCAAGAGAATCAAGAACCATGCTGAAAGTGGCTTTCCACTCGTACTCGAGAATGGACGAAACCCTATCGTCAAGATGAAATGTTAATCCAAAGTAAAGATGGGAATGTTCCTAATTGAGAGGCATGCCAATATCTATGACAAGTCACCGTAACAATAAGGACAAAGTCCCAACAAGAATGCAAAATGATCAAGCAATTCGTACAAGTGGGCAGTTTAGCGAAAGTTTTGCAATACTTGAGATAATAATCATACTACGATATAAGAAAAAGAGTAAGAAAACAACCCATCAAGATACTTTAAATTTCCGAAAGTAAAATATTCCAAGGTCAAGTTAATACACGAACCTTGGCATTTTAGCATATAACAGGTTCTACCATAACTCGAGGAGCTCAATTTCTCTCCGCCATAGACCAACCAAAATCCACTTCGTCAAATAGTTCCTCTTAGCTTGTATTAGCACATATAAACCTTAAATACACAATCAAATATATACTTAAGTTTAAGAGTCTCATCATAGTGAAACTAAATATGAAATCAATAAAAATCAGCCCAAACTATTCAAACTGGAATTCTGGACAGCCTACTGTCTTGTATTGTTGCTCAGTTTTGAAAGGGTAAATGGGGAAAATAGGCTTTGTGGCCTGAATGAATGTTATATACATGTTTCTTTGGTTCACATACAATTTTGAATCACCCATACAACAATTCTTTACAAGAAAATATGCCCAAAATACCAACAACAGTCCATGTAGGATTTCCAAAACAAAATTTGGGCAGCACCTTCCCTATACTTCATCCCCCTTTTTCGAGTGGATAAAAGAAAAAATGAGTTTTAGAGACTAAATGAAAGTTATATCCCTATTAAACATATTTCCAAAATATCTTGAAACACTCTAAACGAAGCTTTATACAAGGAGTTATACTAATATTACTAATAGCAGTCCCATCTAAAAATGGGTTTGTTAACAAGAAAAAGAACCTCCTCGCTGCCCCAACTATAAATTTTATGTTTTTAAACATCTCCACTTAGTTGAGGAATACCTTAGATAAATAATTTATGGAATGAAATCAAAAGACTTACCTTGCATCAAACCAAATCCGTGGCTGCCTCTCTGTTTTCTCTACGTTTCTCTCACTTTCTAATTGCAAAGGATAACTTATGATGAATTAGTCATCAATATATGTATATATATCCTTTTTAGAGAATTACATGTGGCGTCCTCTAAGGGTGACATGTGTCCAGCCCCTAGGAGTGCCACCTCGCGCCATGCCTCCAACCCTAGGCTGCCATATGGCAGGATGGGGTCTACCTCAAGTAGGTATGTCACCTACTTACCCCAAGTAGGTGAATAACCTACTTTTCACCTACTTCAACTAGGTGCATCACCTACTTGTTTATTTTCGAAGGTTTGAAATCTCGTTTCACCTTAAGAACCTATGTAGTCCTCGCTATTTAAGCTCGACGTGTACTCAAGTAGCTTAATTATGTAAAAACATCCAAGTCGGTAGCTTAGGAAAGTAGGTTGATTACCACAACTCATTACTTGGCCTCCAACTCCTTTCAAATTCCTCTAGACCTATTTCAAACCGTCACTACTCACGTAAAACTTCACAGATAATGTCGATCACCTGACAATTTTTTAGAAAAAACATAAAAAGAAAATTGGGGTGTTACAAAACTCCTCTTAGGAATACCCATCTTACAACTCAATATTATCTCAACATTAATATGTAATACAAGTTTTAAAATAATAATAAGCAATGCTTACTCATTTGAGAGTTTTGCTAACCGACAACCATCACTTATGAGCTAGTGATTATACAATAAAGCAATGTTGTTGCCACATTCATCCAATACCTTGCTAGGGTTAAGCACATCACCATCTTAGATCCAATCATCAAAGTCCTCTTGTTAGGACTTAAGAGGCATAGCCTCTATTCTATGCTGTCTACGTAGTTCTGGGTTTGAGTCAATTAAAATCTTACCCAACTCGTTGCTCAATACTAATCCCAAAATATATTATCATATAAACCTCATCATCTAGTCTTAAGTAAATTAGACACTTAATGTCATATGAGTACATATTTTAAGAGTAGTATTAAGCACTGAGTTGGGTAAGAGTTTAATTGACTCAAAGCCAAAAACTATATAGCTGGCTTAGGATGGAGTCTATGCCTCTTAAATTCCAAAAATAAGACTTTGATGATTGGATCCAAGATGGTGATGTCCTCAACCCTGGAAAGGTATTGAATGGATGTGGCAACGACATCGCTTTATTGTATCATCACTAGCTCATAAGTGATGGTTGTCGGTTAGAGAAACTCCCAATTGAGTAAGCATTGCTTATTATTATTTTAAAACTTGCATTACATATTGATGTTGAGATAATGTTGAGTTCTGAGCTGAGTCTTCCTAAGAGGAGTTTCTTGATATTTGTCCTTACTTTCCTTCCATTTTACATACTCGTACATTCCACATACTGACGGCATTTGACCTGCATCATTTTATGATGCAAATACAGCTGTTAGAGATCCTTAGTAGGTACATCATTGAAGATAATTACTTTTCATCTATTTAGATCTAAGATAGTGATATCCTTTACCCCTGACAAAGTATTAGATGGATATAGCAACATCATTGGTTCGTTGTATCATCACTAGCTCATAAGTGATGGTTGTCGGTTAGAGAAACTCCCAACTGAGTAAGCATTGCTTACTATTATTTTTAAACTTGCATTATATATTGATGTTGAAATGATGTTGAGTTTTGAGCTGAGTTTTCCAAAGAAGAGTTTCTTGATATTTGTCCTTATTTTCCTGCCATTTTACATACTCGTACATTCCACATATTGATGTTATTCAACCCGCATCATTTTATGATGCAGATACAGATGTTAGAGATCCTCAACAGGCGTATCATTGAAGATCATTATTTTTTAGCTATTTGGTGAGTCCTTCTTGTATTCAAAGGAACTCTTTACCTTTTATTATTGTTGAGTATTATGTTTCTTTTGAGGTAGCCATGGACATGTCATTAGCCCCGTCTGATAGTGTTAGAGGCTTCATAGACAAAGTTTGGTGATATAATTAGAGCAGTTCTCCTTTGAAACTACTTCTTTTAAGATATTTTGTTTTCCTTTGATGTTGATGATGGCAAGCCCACATTAGTATTATTATTTTTACTTAAGTCTTCCACTGATGAACGAATGAGTGATGAGACCAAGTGATTCTCTCAGAGGCCAGAGATGGTTGGCATGACAAACTTGGTATCAAAGCACAAAGTTCAAGAGTCCTAGTGTGTCTATGAAGTCATATCTAGTAGAGTCTTGCTTATCAGTGTATTTTGTACTACACTTATAATTAGGAAGCTATATGATATTAGCAATTGTTTCACTTCATTCATAATATGAGTTCGTACAATAGAGTTTAAATCTATAAATCTTTCTTTTCTAATTTGTGCATTTAAACATTGCCGACCATGCCTCCTAAATGTACAGCCAGTTAGAGGAACACTCCAACACTGAGGTTCCATATTTAGAGATCCTCAACGAGAACTAGGGGCTGACCTGCAAGGTCTACTGAGGTACCCTAAATACCTATTGTTCAAACTACTTCCACTTCAGAGGAGCTATTTCGATGCTCACTCAACTAGTAGCTACCCAGATGGGTAACTATAGTTTATCAACTCTTAGATCTAGGTCTCAAGAGTCATCTTCCACCACAAGGATTAGAGATTTTATAAGGATGAATCCGCCAATATTCATAGGTTCTAAGGTTGAGAAAGATCCTTAAATTTTCATTAATGAGATGTGGAAGATCTTGAAAGTTATGCACACTAACGAGGTTGAGGATGTTGTGTTGGTTTCCTACTAGCTCAAGGATGTGGAAAACTTGTGGTATGACCAATGGGAGAAGAGTTGTAGTGAGAATGCTAGACTTGCAGTTTGGGATGAGTTTGAAAGAACTTTTCTTGACCACTTCTTTCCCAAGAGCTACGGAAAGCAAAAGTTGAGGAGTTTTTTAACCTCAAGCAGAAGAGTATGACTGTAATGGAGTATAGTTTGAAGTTTATTCATTTTTCCAAATATGCCCCAGAAATGATTCCTCATATGAGGTACAAGATAAGGAAGTTTGACTCTAACCTAGGCAAACATTCAAAGAAAGAATGTAAGGCAATGCTAATAATTTCTAACATGGATGTTTCTAGATTGATGGTGTATGCTCAGCTGGTTGAGGATGAAAATAAAAAGGACTGAGAGGAAAACTTAAGCAAGAAGGCTAAGTCTGCTGGGTATGAGAACGAGAAGAAGCAAGGGAAAGGTAACAAGTCCTTCTTTCAGAAAAGGTCTTCTAATTATGCACCTTCCTCAACAATTGCTTTTACACCTAACTAGAGGTCTCTGAGTCACTAGAACTTTTGAGCTCAGGGTTCTCAGTTAAGTGTGGCTCAAGGTTTTAGAGAAAAGCTACTGTGTGCTAGATATGGAAAGCTCTATTTGAGAGAGTATCGTATGGGAACCAATGCTTTCTACGGATGTGGAAAGATAGGTCACTTCCAAAATGAGTGTCCTTTAAAGACAAAGGGAGATGGAGGTAGTAGACATCAGTTTTCTTTTGTATCACTACAAAATAAAGGTAATCAAAGAGGTGCAGCTTCAGATGTAGGTGGGGGAACAAATCATCTATATGCTATGGGTAGTCACCAAGACTAAAAGAATGCAACCGATGTTGTTACTAGTATGCTTCGATTCCTTTCTTTTGATGTGTATGCATTACTTGATATGGATGCTACATTATCTTTTGTGACTCCTTACTTGGCTAGTAAATTTGAGATCCTTCCTGAGTGTCTTATTGAGCCTTTCTGCGTGTCTACTCCTATTGGTGAGTCTATCTTAGCTGCAAGGGTGTATAGAGATTGTATTATGTCAATCTATTACAAGAATACCATGGCTGACTTAGTTGAGTTGCACATGGTTTACTTTGATGTGATTCTTGGCATAGATTGGATTTATGCCTCTTCTGCCTCAGTTGATTATAGAACCCAAATTGTCAAGTTTTGATTTCCAAATAAATCTATCTTAGAGTGGAAGGGGAGTTCTGTAGTGCCTAGGGGTAAATTTATTTCCTACTTTAAGGCCATAAAGTTATTCTCCAGGGAATGCATATATCATATAGTTTGAGTCAAAAGTATTAAAGATCAGGCTCCATCGCTTGAGTCAGTTCCCATTGTGAGTGAGTTTCCTGAAGTCTTTCCTAAGGATCTGCCTAGAATACCTCCTAATAAAGAGATAGACTATGGTAATTATGTCCTTTATGATACACAACCTATCTTCATTCCTCCTTATAGGGTGGATCCCTCTTAGTTGAAAGAACAATTGAAAGACCTCCTAGATAAGGGATTTATTATACTAAGTGTCTCACCTTTGGGAACTTTTATCCTATTCGTGCGAAAGAAAGATGGGTCCCTTAGAATGTGCATTGATTACCGGCAACTAAATTGGGTCACCATAAAGAACAAGTATCCTCTCTCCATGATAGATAATTTATTTGACCAACTTTGGGATGCCACATGCTTCTCTAAGATAGAACTCAGATTAGGCTATCATCAATTGAAAGTGAGAGAATGTGACATCCCAAAGATGATATTTTGAACCTGCTATGGTCATTTTGAATTTCTTTTTATGTACTTTAGATTGACAAACACTCTTGCAACTTTTATGACCTTATAAATCAGGTATTTAATCCATACCTGGATACGTTTATCATTTTCTTCATCAATGATATTTTGTGCTACTCTAGAAGAAAGAGTGAGCATGCTAACCACCTTAGGATTGTCCTTCAAACTCTCCAGGAGAGGGAGTTGTATGCTAAGTTTTCAAAGTGTGAGTTTTGGCTTGCGTCTGTAGCGTTCCTAGGCCATATTATATCTAGTGATGGAATTTGAGTTGATACTCAGAAGAATTGAGGCAGTTAAGAACTGGCCCAGACCCACCTCCCTAACTTCCATAAGGAGTTTCTTTGGTTGGGCTGGTTACTACAAGAGGTTTGTTGAGGGATTTGCATCTATATCCTTACTATTGATTAAGCTGACTCAAAAAAAGGATAAGTTTCAATGGTATGATACTTGTGAGAAAAGATTTCAATAGTTGAAAGATAGATTGATTACTGCTCCAGTATTGTCCCTTCTTGAGGGAACAAATTGTTTTATTATCTATGATGATGCTTCCAAAATTGGTTTGCAATGTGTGTCGATGCAGAAAGGTAAGTTCATTTCCTATACAACTAGACAACTTAAGACCTATGAGAGGAACTACACCACTCAAGACCTTGAGTTGGAAGCTGTGGTAGTTGCTTCTAAGATTTGGCATCACTATCTTTATGGTGTACATGTGGATGTATTCACGGACCACAAGAGCTTGTAGTATGTATTCAGTTAGAAGGAGCTAAACTTGAGGTAGATGAGATGGCTAGAGTTGCTCAAGAAATATGATATAAGCATTCTTTACCACCTAGGTAAAGCAAACGTAGTTTCCGATGCTCTTAGAAGGTTATCCATGGGGAGTACGGCCTATGTCAAAGAGGAAAAGAAGGAGTTGGCAAAGGAAGTGCCTAGACTTGCGCGTTTGGGAATTCAACTTATTGACTGTACTGAGGGTGGTACAATAGTAAAGAATGTAGTTAAATCATATCTAGTTGTAGAGGTGAAAGGAAAGTAGGATGAGAATCCTATTCTTCTTCAACTAAAAGACAAGGTTCACAAGCAAAAGGTAATGAGTTCTGCCAAAGAGGGAGATAGAGTGTTGAGAGATCAAAGAAAATTATGTGTTTCAACTGTTGATGGCATTCGACAGAGAATTACGATAGAAGCCCATAAATTAAGGTATTCCATCCATCCAAGTTCTATAAAGATGTACCACGACTTGAGATAAATATACTGGGGGAGTGAAATGAAGAGAGACATAACAGAGTTTGTTTCCAAGTGCCTGAATTGCCAACAAGTTAAATGTAAGCACCAAAGTCCTTGTGTAGTGGATTAGAATATAGAGATCCCAGAATGGAAGTGGGAGATGATCAATATGGACTTCATTACTAGTTACCGCGAACCCATAAACAATATGTACTTGCAGGCATGAAACGCATCCCCTTGAGAAAAGGGGGGTCAGTATGATATATGTACTGAGTATGTAAAGCATAACATATCATAAATGAGACCATAACTGAAATAGGGATGTAGGGTATAAGTATAATAATTTAATAAATTACTATACCTGCACCTTAGGACATGTAATTATATACATCATCGTATACTGTGCCCGGCCCTCTAGTGAACTCGATGTCATAATCATTTCATCACATTCACATGTCATCATATCATCGTGTATTTTATTTCATCATATCATCGTATACGGCATCATATCATCTTATATGGTATAACCTTATCGTATATGTCATCGTATTACATCTGGTTCATTATGAGGCTCGGGGTCACAAATGTATCATTTTAATCTCACATACATGCCTACATAAAGTATCCATCCCTTTAGTGAGAGACTCGGTGAATGGAGTGGTGTACGTCTATAGTGTACCATCATAATATACATGCTGTATCTAGCCCTATAAGGAGGGACTCGGTGTTCCTTCCTTATTTTGCCACATATACCATCATATAACAGTCGGCTCGGGACACGGTGAATAATCATATCATCATAACATATAACATATATCATACCTCACGTACGGAATCGTCTCCTCGTGCATGGAACTGTACACATCCGGTCTGGGATGCGGTGAAAGAAGTAGTAAAACTTTGCACGATAACGTTCCTGGTCCATCGTGGGACTAGAGGAAGGATGGGTTACAGTATGCATGAGTAGAGTAGTGAGAAACCATATGCAAGTAAGTCATTATTTGAGACTCGATAAAACAGTCAAGTGAACCATCACCTGAAGACCAGGGGAGTAATTTCCGAGGTACCCCTTTAGATGTCATTAGGGCTTACATCAATTGGGGCTTCAGGGATCACAGACATGCATCAAGATAATGCCATATAATTTATGCAATCAGAAATATAGTCTATGCAATCAGAAACACAATTTATCTAGTCAAAGACTCAACCAATACAATCAGATGCATTTATCATTTCAGAGCCTTTAAAAAGAGGAGCTGGTACCTCCACTTACTATTCATTATATAGGAAGGCTAGAGAATAGTAATTACCTCTAAACCTATATCATATATCATTTTACTTAAAATTAAGTCATTCTAAAGGAAAGAAGAGATAGGCTTTACATGTACTACTTTTCATCACATAGAAAACTTAAAGGCAACAACCCAGCTATTGCAGGAGTTCTAATATCAAAAAATAACCGAGAGTTTCGACTTATATTCAGGGCTTTATGAATGGATTGAATCCCAAATATCACATACATATCATTCATAACTTACATCTAAGACATGCCAAAAGAAAAGAAAGATAGCTCTACATACTTATTCCAAAAACACGCCAAAAGAAAGCTTCACATACCTCGTATGAACTTCTCTTAATCACGTCCATGACATTCTCCTCCAAACCTATTTAACATGGAAGCAAGGTGATTATCAACAACCATAAAATTTTCAGCGCCTTCGGTTGTACCTTAGTATTCACATAACTCATTTCCTCGCTCGCCTCTTCGACTAGTTCCTTAACTCGTTTAAAGAGTTACCGGAAATTGGGTAGCATCTCCCCTATAATATGCCCTATACGAATTCCCAATTACAGACCTAATTACTACAGCCAACCAACAGCAACAACCTGAAGCTCATATACAAGTAAAACATGGCAACATTACACAATATAAACTCCACCCAACTTGCTGAAAATTGTAATACCAAATTAGGGTTTCTAGTCTTTGTTTCTCAAAACCCTTAATTATACGAAATGAGGGGTCGTGTGGAAGAAAAAATCAGCACCCACACCCATTTTAAAATACATTTATTTCATGAAACACATCACCACACACCTGAAGCATCACCACACACGCACAACACCCAATTTCAACTATAATGTAACTACAACGACTTCACTTTGGATTGTTTCTATTGTCGAGCATTTCCATGATTTTTTTTATACTTACATCAGTATACAAGGTATAAAATACCGTACATAACAACCCCATAAAGTCTAAATTTAAAGGAGAAGTCTTATCTTACCCGAAACTCGCCAAAACTCGCCTCGGAACTTCTCTAGTTGCGCTGAATCTGTGTGGACTGTTTGCTGTTCATTTTGGCTGCACCAAGTCATGAATTTATACTTCTAAAACCTCCATATCATCATGGTATATTCTATATAATTAATTTACAGAATGAAATTGGGACTTACCTATTTTTTCCTCCTAACCGCCACACTTTTCTCTCCAAGTTTAGGGTTTGTTCTCTTTGTTTTGCTGCAGATTTAGGTGCAGGAACTGAAGTATATGTTACATATACATAAATATATGTGGTCCCAAGAGGAAACACGTGTCATCCCCTAAGGGGGTCACGTGTCCAGCCCCTATTGGGCCACCGTATCCATGCATTGAAGGAAGGGCTGCCACATGGCAGTGGGGTCCACCTACCTCAAGCAGGTGGGTCACCTACTTGACCCCAAAAAGGTGGGTCACCTTCTTGCTTGAGGTGCTGCCATGTGTCACTTCTCCATTGGCTGCCACGTGTCATCTTTTCCCCTTCCTCATGGGTTCGTAATCTCGTCTTATTTTAGGAGCCTATGTAATCCATGCTACGTAAGTTTAGTATGTCCTCAAGTAGTTCAAGTATGTAGGACCTCTAAGTTGGTAGCTTATGTAGGTAAATTGATTCCTACGACTCATTATTTGGCCTTCAATTCCTTCCGGATTCTTATGACTCTATTTACAACCTTCTCTACTATGGGGTAACACATTCTCCCTTCCTTAGAGTCGTTTGATAGTGTCGTAGCTTATATGGCTCACATGATAATGTCTAAGGAACTTAAGATACATTCTGAGCTCGAGGGGTGTAACAGAAAGAGAGTTTGAGTTATGAATAGAGATTCTAGTTTAGATTCATGATCGTCAGGTTCACAAATTAAGAACTAAGGAAGTGACATCTGTCAAAGTACTTGGCGAAATCAATTTGTTAAAGAAGCTACATGGGAAGCTGAAGAAGATATGAAATCTAAATATCCTCATCTATTCGTTCCTTCCAATGATGATGTTCAATGTAATATTCCTTACATCTAGCTTTGAGTTGATGAGTATTCTTGAGTTTGAGTCATTGGCTATTTGAGTATATATTGTTTGAGCATTTAAGTATCGAAGTTTTTGATAAATTGATGTCTTCATGATTTTTGTTATTGATGTCTCCTAGTTTCATCTTTATTCGAGGATGAATGATCCCAAGGGGGAGATATTGTAACACCCCCTAAAATATTGTATGTGGTGTTTTTAATTATCGATGAAAATAATACTGCTTCTGTATTTTTGGTATAACCTTTCATAGTGTAGTCCAAATTAGGTGATTAAAATTTTTGAATAACCCCAATATCTTTACCTACAACTTTTATGAGACCATATCTTAAGATTCAGAGTCTAAGTAGGTCAAATAAATTAAAATTTGCAAGACATAATGTCTTGACAAAATGGAGTATTTGTAGAAGAAAACTTATATCTCAATGTAGGATGCTCCAAATTATTGATTCTTGAATGATATGAAAGTAGACTTCTATAGATACAATTCATATGAAGACATCAAATCCTAATAAGAAAGTTATCTTGTTCAAACGCAGCTCTGAAAAGGGTATTCCGTTAAAAGAAAGTTTATCTCACCGACCATGAAAAGATCTAGATCCATTTTACATCACCGATGACATCAATAGTCCTCCATTTGAAATCATCCATTACATCATAATCTTCCATTGAAATTTCAAGATCTTCCTATGAAATTATATTTATTTATTGTTAGGTCCCCCCTCCACACCTATAAATACCCACCTTATTTCCATATTTTATTCATCAAACTTTCTCAAGAAACTATTCTCTCTATACACTTCTTTACTCATTCTCAAATATAGTTTAGTTTTTAGTAGCGTATAAATACTATTCTAGGGATTCTTATAATCCAGATAGTACAAAAACTGCTTGGGCGAGGTGAAAAGGCTAGCAATTCAAGAGTGTTCATTGAGTTCTTTAATTTAGAGTAAAGCTTTGGATTTCAGGTATGTAAGGCTATTCATAGCATTGGATTGTGTTCATCCATGAGCCCAAACTCAAATCTAACTTAATTACGATGAATTTAAATATTTAGCGCATGAACGAACTCAATGCAATGTTATAAATAGCCTTACATACCTGGAATCTGAAGCTTTACACCGAATTGAAGAATTTAACAAACACTCTTGAACCCCTAGCCTTTTCTTCTCACCGGAGTATTGTGTGTACTACCCAAAATATTAGAATCACCGGAATAGTATTTCTACACTACTAAAAACTAAAACTATAATTGAGAATGAGTAAAGAAGTGTATAGAGAAAAGAGTTGCTTGAGAAAGCTTGACGAATAAAATGAAAAAAATAAGGTGGATATTTATAGGTGTGTAGGAGGGACCTAACAATAAATAAAAATAATTATAAAGAATGATCTTAAAAATTTAATGCAGGATTGTAATGTCATGGGTGATGTTAAATGGAGGACTATTGATGTCATATGTGATGCCAAATGGATCTAGATATTTCCATGGTTAGTGTGATGAACTTTTTTTAACGGAATACCCCTTTTTGAAGTTGTGTTTAAACAAGATAACTTTCTAATTAGGATTTGGTGCCATATGAATTGTACCTCTAGAAGTCTACTTTTATGTCGTTCAAGAATCAACCGATTTAGAGAATCCTACTGTGAGATATAAATTTTCTTTTATAAATACTCTATTTCATCACAACACCATGTCTTGCCAATTTTAATTTATTTGACTTACTTATCCTCCGAATCTTAAGATATGGTCTTCACAGAAATTGTAGGTTATGAGGTTAGGGTTATTCAAAAATTTAAATCACCTAATTTGGACTACTTATGAAATGTTATGCCCAAAATAAAGAAGTAGTATCATTTTTGTCGGGAATTGAAATACTACATACAACATTTTAGGAGGTCTTACAATTTCAAGCTAGATCTAGATGGCCGCGCGGATTACCGCCAGGATTGTAGATCTTGGTTATAATGAGATGCTTGTTGTAATGTAATGGTATCAGAGCATAGGATATTCATAATAGATATGTAATGGATCTGAAGTAGCGAAAAACTAAGCAACCATATAGACAAGAGCTCGTAGATAGCATTTGAGCAAAAATATAAGATTATACAGAAATACCACAAAAGAAATTGGTAATAGATAATTCTGTAAAGATATTGCAACGAAAAATTTTAGTGCAACAAAGCGATAAAAGCGAGATGATGAATGAATATCTTGAGGAAGTAAAAAGGAATTTGCTTCAAATTTTGACACAGTTTGATAAATTTGACACTTCAATGAAAAGTAAAGCAAGCAATGATGATATCGCAGTGCCCAGTCCGATGGACCAAGGCCAATCTTGTTTGAAATTGTGTCGAAAAGGGTGGAATATTTCCTCCAATCACTCCAAGGCAAGGAAGAACTCCTTAAGAAACTGTCAAAGAAAAAGGAAAAGTAGAATGAGAATATCCCTCCGGACCCTCAGAAGACTGAAAAGATATCGGGCTATAAGAGGATATACTCCAATCCAGATAAGGATAAAAATGATAATTTTCTTGATAGTAGAATCTTGATTTATTAAAAAATGAACTATTCCTAAAGTTGATACAAAAACCATATATGATTATGGTTGGTTTGATAAATTTTCATCTAAACAGTTAATAAAAATAATTGAACAATGTTTAGCTCTTAATTCTAACGAGCAAACTATTTGTTTACTAAATAAATGAAATATTAATTCTTATAGATCTAGATTCAACTTTATGCATATCGGCATAGTGCGAATTTATTTTAAACCTCCAACTCTTAAAGGTTACCTAAAACCTTTCTAGCTTCATCTTTACGAGATGCTAGAAATCTTAATTTTATACAATCGTTGATGGTCGATTGAATTTACTGTGGCCCATGTTCCATTTTATTTCAGCCCACAACCTAATCTTCAATTGTCATTATCTGATGTTAATATTCTTGTTGATTTAACATTAAAATGTATTTGATCATTTTTTTCTAAATTACTGACATCATCGGAGAGGTATAACTCTTTAAGGAAAGGAGAAACCTTAGTCCACTCTTGGTATAAGTTCAAATATTCATATGGTAAAATCTTGACCGAAGTTCCATGAAATGTCCACCATCTTATGAACCAATTTAGAATTGGTCCATCAAATACTTTAGCACAAATTTTTATAAATCAAGTGTACTTATGTTTATCATTATTATAATAAAAAACCTTGTTAAAGGCTTGGATATAATCCCAATACGTCAGATTTATGTTCATTTTATTCACACAAACCTATCGTTCATTCATGGTGGAGATTCCCCACTCTTCCACTGATATAATCTGCTTGATAATTACCTTAGAGAAGTTATAAACATTGTCTTGTATTGTGAAGTATTGGAATTCAGTACTTCTGGTTTTAATCGGGATGGTTTCATAATAAGTGCGAGTCTTATATGATTAGCAAGGGAAATATAATCCCCTTACCAAATACCTCTAGAATATCTTCAATGGTTTATCACTTCTCTGAATATTAGAGTTATCTAAAAGAAATATAATTTTTTTATAGGTCTTTTATAATATTTATTGTCATCGACCTCTTTAACCATAGAAGCAAAAGTATCTTTTTGCTTTTGAGACTCCAAATATGCCTTTAGTTGCTCATATAATAGACTGTCTTCTGGAATATCTTCCAGATTTATTAAAAGAGTATCATCCTTTAGAGATGACGAAGATGATGCTTCACCTAATTTTGAGTTTATCTAACTCTTGTTTCCCAATCATAAGATTGGAAATTAATCAAATGAGGATGAGCCGTATGACGGCCTTCACGAAGGGCTGATCTTCCCCTGCTTATGGCTTTATTGCCTTTTCCTCCTATTATAGACCAAGGAAGGTCTACCATTCTGTAGGTGTAACAAACCAGGTTAATGAAATTCAAATAATCATCTATATAAAGATAATAGGGACCGTCATCGTCCTCATAAGACTGAATAGAGAAATTAAGGGGTTTCATTTCTTCTCTAATAATTTTAGTGATTAATTTATCAAGAATTATAGTCTGAATATATTTTCCTAAAGGAATCGCCTTTAAGATGGTAATAAGTTCCTTATCATCGAAGAAAGATGCAAAATAATGCATGATTAAGTGTTTAAGTATTCTCTAGATAGGAAGTCAGGTAGGGAATTATCAATTCTCTTCTTATACTTGATATCAAAATTAAATGGGGCTAATTAGGCCTGTTATCGAGCAAATATTAGTTTAGAAGCATCATGTTTAAAATCTTTGTCAAACATATATTTGAGTGATTAATTATGTGTTTTCATCAGGAACCATTGATTATAAAGGTCATCCTGAAATTTCAAAATAAATTTAACAATGCATAGCATTTCATGGGCCACAGTAGCATATTTTCTCTAGGCTTCTATCTATTTTCCTGAATGAAATCTTATAAGATATTCCCACTTATCATGTGGATTTACTTGTTTCAGTATTCCTCCATAATCAATATTTGACACATCAGATTCTATAATTTTTTGCTAAGATGGGTTAGCAAGTGTTAAACAAGGTAAAGATTTAACACATTGTTTAATAGATTTAACTAGTTCAGTTAGACTATCAGTCCAGGAAGATTTGTGGTTCTTTTAATCGGGCAACTAGATGTTTTAATAGTGGGAAATACTTCCCCTTTTATTCTCTTTTATAATAGGGACTTACACCACCATTGTTTGCTAGGCTAAATTAATAAAGTAGTGTCAGAATTAACTGTACCACCATCTCAGAAATAAGTCAAGAAACTGTGATAAAAATCTGTATATTTTAACTGAGTGTGGTCTTTCATGATGAATATGTAATAGAAATTAGATACCCAGCATAGATATGAAACTTCTAGCTGGACATAGTCACGGCTATGGAGAAAACCTTTAAAGAAACTAAAATAAAATCTAAAATTACCTTACTCACTAGCAGGCTCCTTGCTCAGGTAAAAGGATCCATGCAGTCATAAAACTAAATAAATATATT